>NW_009259028.1:229550-347176 GCF_000687185.1 Egretta garzetta | reverse complement strand
CTGCTGTGCTTACCGTGTCTAACATCTCCCGTGTATGTGCAGCTGACACACAAAACCGAGCTCTGGATTCTGTGATAGGAGTAGCTGGAAAACCAACCACAACCACACCGATATTTTTTTCTAACATGCGTCTTGCAAAAGCCCTAAGGAGAGAAGAAGAAGAAGAAAAAAAAAAAAGTAAATTATCTCCAATACACTGACCACAGAGAGAAAACATTCAAGTATAATAAAACAATGGGTAAAATCCCATCTTCAGTTGAAGTGGATGGTAATAGTCCCACTGACTTCAGTAAGAGCCAGAATTTTACCAGTAGGACTGAGATTCTTTGCTGCTTAACAGCTCATGAAGCCAAGTGGGTGTCAAATACTAGAAGTGTGATGGCAGAGAGAGCACTGTAGGATAGACATGATTCATTTATGTCAATGAAAGGCTTTAAGTGCAAATCAAAATGTGTGGGCATTCACAGTCCCTAAGCACAGAAGTTGTTGGGCTTCTGGAATGTATGAGAGCTGGGTTCCTACACATCAACAGGAATAAACCAATCTGTGTGATCATTTCTTTGCTCTCATAAATACTCTGGCAGCTTAGGAATCTTTTGTGTGGTATGTACTAGACCTAGAGCAACTTTCAAATACTCCCTACAGCTCAACCTTACATTATGCTACCTCTGACTTATGGTCTGCATGTCCAAGTCAGTGCACAAGTGCTGCTTGATAGGTACTGAATGGTATAACATGCAAAGTCTGTTCAAAGATCAGATGCCAAAGAGCATCCATCTAAAACATGCATCCAAGGCAATGTATCTCTTTTAATGATTACAAATTAAAAAAAAAAAAATCTCAAAATTCAAAATATTAGCAAAAGTACTATTCCAGAGCAAGTTAAAAAAAGGGTAAGAGAAATTTTAAAACTTCTGAATACAGGAACAGCTCAAAATTAAGTCTAGGGCCAAATTTAAATAGAACATAACTAAATGATGAATTCACCTAACAGCGTATGTTTCTCTTGTGAAGCATTTACCACACATAACTACATTTTTCACAGTGTATACCAAATAACCTGTGAACTTGAATAGAGTTTGTTTTGCAAACAGGTTTTTTTCAGTACTTACCCTATCTTACCAGGCATATAAAGGAGTAAGGGGACAACAGGAGAATCATCATTGCCATAAATGATGAAGCCCATTTCATGCAGTCTTCGTCTGAAGTATCTTGTGTTTTTCCCCAGCTGGCGCACTCTTTGGAGCCCTGAAATGAGCCAGTCAGGAGAACAGTCAGTGCAAAGACCATAACTGGAGTCTAGTAACAGGCAAGAAACAGGGCTGATATCTTGATATTATCACCTCAATATCATCATCTGACAACAGACTTTAGTCGTTCAAGACGTTCAGACACAAGTTTTTTTCTCTGCATTGTCTCTGGCCTCATTCAATCACACTGATGTGTCCCCCAGCAAAACTGGCAGCAGAGTTGAAAACAATTATTTTTAATGAAGAAAAAAGAACAAAAAACAGCAGAGAAAAAATGTGCTTGGAAAGTCATCTCAGCCTTTTCTTTTGCAGTGTCACTAAGGAGGTGGTTTCTGACAAGTGTGGTTGCTTCCCCACCCATTGCATACAAAAGGGAAGAGCCACACTCAACATTACTGTAGGTAGAAGATGTAGTATGTCCTTTCCCCACTCCGCCTGCATTATATTTCATCAGCGAGCTGATCTATGTGCTGCTCTTCCAATGCTGTAAGGTGCTGACAGGGATGGTGCCACCTACTCCATACCCACATGCTGCTCTTTCCCACCGCCTCCTCAGTACCAGCTCTAGGTTCACACAGCTGCATGATAAATCAAGCCAGGTCCATCATCTACCTGACCTTGCCAGAAAGAAAACTGCCAAACCAATGTCAAACGGATGGATTATCTGAACCTAATTGCTATGCAGCCGCTTGTGCCTGCTCAGCAGAGGTGGTGGGAATCATAGAATTGTTTAGGTTGGAAAAAGACCTTTAAGATCATCAAGTCCAATCGTTAACCTAGCACTGCCAGATCCACCACTAAACCATGTCCCTAAGCACCACACCTACCCATCTTTTAAATACCTCCAGGGATGCAGACTTGACCACTTCCCTGGGCAGCCCGTTCCAATGCTTAACCACCCTTTCGGTGAAGAAATTTTTCCTAATATCCAATCTAAACCTCCCCTGGCACAACTTGAGGCCATTTCCTCTTCTCCTATTGCTTATTACTTGGGAGAAGAGACCGACACCCACCTCACTACACCCTCCTTTCATTTCAGGCAGTTGTAGAGGGCAATAAGGTCTCCCCTCAGTCTCCTCTTCTACAGACTAAACAACCTCAGTTCCCTCAGCCGCTCCTCATCAGACTTGTGCTCCAGACCCCTCACCAGCTTTGTTGCTCTCCTCTGGACAGGTTCCAGCAACTCAACGTCTTTCTTCTAGTGAGGGGCCCAAAACTGAACACAGTATCCAAGGTGCGGCCTCACCAGTGCCGAGTACAGGGGCATGATCACTTCCCTGGTCCTGCTGGTCACGCTATTTCTGATACAAGCCAGGATGCTTTTGGCCCTCTTGGCCACCTGGGCACACTGCTGGCTCATATTCAGCTGGTTGTCAACCAGTACCCCCAGGTCTTTTTCCATTGGGCAGCTTTCCAGCCACTCTTCCCCAAACCTGTAGCACTGCATGGGGTTGTTGTGATTCAAGTGACCCAACACTGAGCCTTGTTAAACCTCATTCAGCTGGCTTTAGCCCATCGATCCAGTCTGTCCAGATCCTTCTGGAGAGCCTTCCTACCCTCCAGTGGATCAACTCTCCTGCCCAATTTACTGTCGTCTGCAAATTTACTGAGGGTGCACTCAATCCCCTGGTCCAGATGGCTGATAAAGATGTTAAACAGAACTGGCCCCAACACTGAGCCCTGGGGAACACCACTTGCAACCAACCACCAACAGGACTTACGAGCTCTAATGCTCGCCACAACTGGTGGCCAGTTTTTTATCCAGCGAAGAGTATGTGCGAATGAATATGTGGTAAGACAGAGATTTAGCGGGACACATTTTAGCTACACTTTTAACTGTTATTTTCCTGCCGTTCATCAGACCATACTTTCAATATCACTTACATTATGTCACCAGACGTGAACACTGAAGTCTCTGGTACAACTAATTTCCTCTTCTTCCCTTTGTGTTTAAGGTGCCTTTGCACAGATGTTGCTCTTTCATTTTACTTTCCTTTTCATTTTCTTCATTCTTCATTAACTACTTTCTTCTGTCACCCTTCTCTGACCGGATGCCTGTTTCCTAATTTCCCACCTTCCTCCTGGTAACCACAGTGGTCAGTTAAGCATTTGTAGCTGCTACATACCACCTTTGGGAGATTTGTCCTCAGACCACATTCTCCCCCACCACCTGCTGTGGCTAAGGTGGGGATCACCACACCTACACAAACCTCTTTTCCATTAATTATTTCTGAGTATGCGTAGGTTTGAACAAGATCTACTGCTTCATCTGTTCTGTATCTTCCCAAGTCAAGGTTCTGTCTATGTTCTGGCTGGGAAATTTATAGGGAAACTGGGACTTCACAGTGATCAGTGTTTTGCTGAACAAATTAAAAGATCTCATAAAACCAGTGCATTTGTAACTTTATGCACAAAACTGCCCACGCAGACAACCTGTTAGTTACAGTTTCAGTCATTCAGTTTAAAGCATTCAGTGGAAGAGATCTGCTGGGTTAGAAAAGGCCACAAAATAGTTTAACCATCTCTCTAATGCTGCTAAAACAAAAACAGCTGTGCCAGAGCAAGGAAAACAAATGAAACACAAAAGCATCCTACTACAAAGCTTTCCAGTCACTAATAAAAACAATAGTCTGTGGTATTTCCAAAAATATTTTTGGTGTAGTAGATCTCAAAGAACCAGGAGGAAATATTGAGGAGGAGGAGGAGAAATGGGGGCAGGGGAGATGGCAAGGAAAGGGAGTTAGAGAAGAACCGCAGAATAATGCGTCTGAAGTCTAAAGAGAGACTTTTTTCCTTGTTAGAATTTGTAAAGATGTTATTAGCACCTCCTGAAGGCCCAAATTACAAGGAGGAGGGTGGGGGAGTAACCTGAACTGGGGGCTCAAAACCACCACTGCTTCTTGCTATCTTAGCAGCCCCTGAGCTAGTTTCCAAACTCTCAGTCTACAGCATTTGAAACTACTAACTTTTCAATTAGGGAAAGTTTTCATAAATGCAGATGTTCTTGGCGACTGCAGTTTAAGACTTGCTGCCTTCTCCTTTCTATTCAGCTGTTTACCACAAAGCTGGAAACAAAGTGTCAGCCATGCAAGATTCCAGGCTGTTCAGTATTTATCAAACCATATGCGCATGGCCCAGAGTTGATCAGTTTGTCTCTACTTATTTTAAGTAGCGGAAATTTAGACTCCAAAGCATGAGGGGGAATCCAGCAAAGGAAATATTAGAGCTGAACGAGGAGTTTCAGGCAAGCCCCCCCAAAAGTCGAACACCTCTTCCTTTTCCAATCTTCCCTTGCTAAATCTATACCCTCAACCAGTTTGTGATGGGACAGATGCCCTTTCCAGACTCCCTATGGAATCATTTCAAGCGAGCCAGTGCTGATGCAAAAGCACCACTTTAATGCTTTAGCAACATCCCAGAATAGTAATTTAATTTGCAGGGATGCATTAAAGAGCCAAATAAAAGATCAGAGCACTCACATATATCTGGAGGGAAAAAAAGCACATTAGGAGACGGTTGCTGCACACACTGTATTTGTGGGTGGGTGGCTGGGAGGAACCTATTTCTATACCAAGTGTCAACACTTTCCTTTCTCATGTTAAGTTTTGTGGTCAAAGACCACATACACACATCATACACACAGCCATCTTATATGCTGTCCTGATAAGAGCCATAAAAAACTTAAAGTCTGTAACTGTATTTTAACGCTCTTTTTCATTCCTTTATGGGACCCTCCAACATCAGATAAGGAGGCAGATCTGAACAAAATGTTTATTTTGGTCTCATTGGCCCCATTTTTCCCCAACACTGCAGATTAAATCAGTGTAAGAGTGATGAATTTAGTTTAGAAGCAGATCTTAGTCCAGATTCACTGTGGTATGTTTGACCAAAGACACCGCATTTAAAAACTATTTTCTTTGATTCTTGAGGCTGCGATATTGCATCCTTTATTATTTATTGAGTGAAAATTTGCAGAGTTGGACCCTCGAGCTAAAATGATATAGCTGCATCTGTTTAAGAATTCACTTGTATGGCACTAATTAGAGGATCAGCTCCTTAGACAGTAAATATATTTGTTCAAAAATTCTTAGTTTGCAAAATTCTCGAGGATTTACAGTCTATGCAAATAGCTTATAGCACAACATGCAGGATATCCAGATAGTGGTATGCTATAAAACAAGTGAACCACAACACAGCATGCATATTTTTTGAGAAAACAGGCTGGACAGAGAAAAGTGACCCCTAGCTAATTAAAACTAAGCCCACTAATGCTCCACAGAGTTTTCAGCTACAGTTGAGCATGACCTTATTAAGACCTCTACATCTTTTCGTTAGCTGAATTAAGAAGGGACGGAAAGAGAGAAAACTAAACGATAAAGGATCCTTAAATTTCACAAGTTATCTTCACGCAGCTTGGAACATACAGTGATACACAGGCCAGCTTACTGGGATTTTGTTGAAAAGCAGAATTAATTACCTGGATGGTACAACAAAAACAGATTTACTGCATCTGCAATCCACCTACTGCTGGCAAATTTAGAGTTTACATTTGTTGCACCGCTTTAAAAATATATAGTTTACTGCGAACTTCTAAGATGTTGGCAATTCTGGGAAAAATGCTGATTGTATTTTTTTTTTTACATGCATTATTGTGTATTGCCAGTTTTAGCTTATTAATTTCTGCAGGCTTTTAGAAGGCTTTCTAGCTCAAAATTAATGTTTTAATTAAAGGAAAAATACAAAGAGAAGGCAAAAGAGAAAGAAATGATAAAGGATAGTGGCTTGCCCATAATTTCTTTGAAGCAACAAGCTTTTTAAGAGAGACACTCAGAGTAACAGACTTGGTAAACGCTTTGTCACATGCCAGTCTGTGGCTTCAGACCTGCTTTCAGTGAGGAGGCTGCTCTGAAGTCTGACAGCAGGAAAGCATCCTGATTACAGGGCTGAGGGCCTGATCTCAGACGGGTGTTACCTGGCACAGCTCCACGCGCTTCAGTAGAGCTGTTCTGATTATGCCAGTTGAGGACCTTATCCTGGCAGTCCAAGAGGTAGTAAAACTATCAGCTCTCTGAAACAAAAGTTTGTTTTCCTCTTCCAGAGTTGTCTGCTTTTCGCTCCCGCAGGATTTTAATAAGCAGAAAAGCTGGCTGCATTCAATTCCTGCACAAACATTCTACCTTTGAACTCTTCCTGTAGGCTTCTACCCTTGGAAATTCTGACTCAGTATATTGAAAACAGGAATAAGCAACCTGTAGCCTTTCATATCAAGATCTCAGGTGTATTTTAATTGAAGGAGAGCTATTCCTGAACCCGTTCCAGGAAAGATAATCCCATGCCGTCCTTTTTTTTGGCATGCAGTGGACTCTTTGAGACACAAATCCACCTGCTTTAATTTTCTCCAGCTGTTGTTTCATAGGGTCTTTCTAGATAATTAGTTACACAGTCAGACTTTTACATACCGGTGTCAGCGTGCCTCTTCAATCTGTGTTCCTTGGATGGACAACTCTACTCCCTGCCCTCCTCTACTAACAACCAGATAGTAAAAAGCAAACTTTCATAGGCTGAAAAAAAATTTGGAAAACAATAGCTCTTCCCCACTAAACTGTTGCAGATGGGCAGATTTTCTTTTTTTCCTCTGGTTCCATTATAAGAGTAACACACATGTACCTCCATGTGCATTAAATCACAAATAGAATTCTATAAAACTGGGGTGCCTAAAGGAAATATGTTCTCAGATAAAAAAAATCTTTATCAAAAAATAACTTTGCTATGAATTGGGGAGAAGTGAAAACATTTTCTTCTACAAACTAATGCCAACTAGAAACCTCATAATTTCAACTTAATTCAGCTGCTAAATAAGCCCTTAAAGACTTATTCAGTCAGTCCAATTTTAACTGCGAACTGCTGCAAAACACTTTCCAGAGCAGATCAAGGGAAGAAAAAGTGGCAATTTCAGCTGAAGCAGAAAAGAGAGAAATTGTACAAATTCTGTCATTTTTACCTTATTTCTTGAATGAGTCAGCTATGCCTACCCAGCACCTTATCTATATTCAGATATATAATGTAAGCATTCAGTGTCCTGCACAAAAGCGGGGACAGAGCAGCCAGCCTTGGCTGAGCCTTATTTACTCCCAGCACAGGTGATTAATCACAAAGCACGTCAGTCCCCCTGCTGACAGCCAGCCAGTGCACAACGCGCTCCATCTGTATCACATTAGGTGTTTCTGAAACGCCAGTGATCTAAATACCATTAGAAAAAGCACTTCTCTCCTTTGTGCTCCTCAGGCTGATAACAGCACTGGATTCCTTGGGCAGCAGCAAGCGCCATCTGGAACAGAGGAGGGACCCTCATGCTCTATCCCAGCAGCAAAGACACCCTTAAAAGGTGACTGTGTCGTGGAGCTGAGTGTTGCTGTCCCTGGGGAAAGTGTAGCTTGCTTTGCTGGGGGCTACAAGTCACATCCAGGCCTGATCACATCCCTCCTCTGCCTGCAGTTAATACTTATGTGTGAATACAGGGGACACCTACCCATGGGTAGGGGCTGCTAGAGGACTACAGCATTGGTTTAACTTTGAATATGGAAAAAGTGACTTCAGATGAGGTAGGAGATTTGGTCAATCCTCAGAGCTCTTGCAAATCACTGCAAACACTATTACTCCAAAACCCCTGTTTGTTCGGAGCAACTGACCCTCCATGGATTCATTTGGCTTCCTTTAGAAGGTGGGCTGCACGGCAGGTGGCTCCACTGGAACAGCGTGTCTCACTCACTTTGAGTAAAGATGGCAGAATTTAGCTCTGTTTCATCACCCACTGCTGGGAGAACATCTGTGATGTTCAGCTCAGACAAATAATAATCATGACAGCAAATCATATCATCATTAGCATCTTCACCGTCACAGTCACTGGGAGTTCTAGTCACAGAGCCAATGCTGTGCAAACAGGGAATAAATTTGCTTAAGCACTTTAAATGCAAGCACATACTTACTGGGAATAGTAACTTAAAATTAAGCTGGGGTTCAAGCATTCTGCTTGATGAGGACCCGAAAGAAGCAATCATCTCAGAATGGAGCAGCAAGATGAGAATTTGAGAGGGAACAGTAAAAAGCCATACCTGAGTGTGACTAATTCTGTAAGCTGTTTTGAGCAGGTTCAAGGGGTCCGCCGCTAAGTAGCTTGCAGTATTAAAGCTTACAGCTATGGTTTCATGATCAGTTCAGTCTGGCACAGGTTTATTTTGCTGCAAAAGGGATCGTTCCTCTTGGCTCCAGCTGCTCAAGCCCTGGCACTGGGATACATGTAGCTGCATGGTAGATTGGCTCAGGCAACCAGTTTGGCTGTAGGCTAACCATTTGCGGGAGGGTCAGTTATTTTTCAGCTAGATCAGTTCTCTGCTTCAGTTCATTGTGTGACTGCACAAACACTAATGCTGGCATGAGGAAAAGGGGCAGGAGTAAGGGGATAGGCAGGGTGTGAAAGGCAAAAAGGAGGGCGAGACTGCCCTTCCTGGCACCAGTGCTGGTTTATGCCAGGCTGTAATGATACACAGCTAAGGTTTTTGAATTTACAGAGGACCCTGACAGGCAAAGCTAATGGTTTCAAAAGATTGCTGAGCACAGATAGCAGTGGAAAACATTGAAACCTGAGCATTTTAAGAAGTTCATCCTCCAGTTATACAAAAATCTAAGGCAGACGGAAATGTTTTCAAAAGGAACCTTTTAAAAACAGATCTTTTTAATGCCAAGCGGAAACAGAAAGCAGCATTCTGCAGCTTCTCGCAATGCAAGAACTCAGAGTCTGCTAAAAACAAAAAAGAAAACTAGTAGTTGCAAAAAGATAAACCAATCAGCACAAACGAGAAAGTAAATCAACATTTTAAAGAACCATTTTCTATCTAAATGACCTCAGGAAGTATCTTTTAACATAAAAAGGACAGTAGAATTCTGAGGATAGGGTTTTAAATTTTTCAGCATCCCATAAAAACACATGAAAAATACCTATTGCTGTTGGTGAATTATTGTTTGCCATGCATTAAACAGAAAAATTATGCCTTTGCAAATGCTGCAATTTTCTTTTTACACCACTATGATTTATTATTAGTCATCAAGAAAATTGCTTTAGGTTTTCTAGCAGTCTTAACTCTGTCTGCCTAGTGTTTCTATTTTTTACCTACCAAATTCAAGTGTAAAAATATGCTTTTGGTATTCTCAGGCAGAAGGGGGGGGGCGGGGGGAAGGTCCAAGGTCACAGCTGGAGGGGCTGGGTTGCATGCAAATAAGTGTACTTGAAAATTTGCACAGGGTCCAAACACTCTGAGCCAACTACAGTCTCATCATGGGGATAAACCACTAAGGCAGCTGTTGAGTTTCCTGAGGTATCTCCGGTGGTGTAATGAGAAGCCACAAGGAGAACATAGAAAGAATATTTATATTAGGAATTATAAAGAGTAAATGCCATGGGAACTTCTGCTTCCCATATCTCCTAATAAATGAGGAGAGACACATTTGAGATGAAAAGGCCACAAAGGCTTAAGAGGGATAATTTATTTTTTTTTTAATAGACTATATGAACTGAACTGTGGAACTTGCTGCCTTATGACATTACTAAAGGAAATACAGATGCCAGAAGTTCATACGCTTTTGAACAACTCTATTATAGGAACTATGGTAGTATCTGTGACATTATGTTACCAGGAATAAATGTGTCTTGTTCTACAAGTTGTCGATTTTCAGAGAGTCCTGTAAAACACGGCACTGAAAAACACCAGGACTTGTACTCTACTAAAAATATGATTTTACATGAAAATGGAAATACATTTGCAATTTTTGTTGTCATTCTCTGGCTCTTTTGATACAAGTCACTCAAGAAAAAAAGGACTTGGCCATAGTGACTCCAACCTCTGCCTCTTCCCCAGGCAGGAACAACTATATATATCAGTTTTGAGGGAACTACTATCTTCTCCTAGTTCAGCATTTTTTGTGCTTCATTTTCTCAAGTCACAGCAGGAAACATGGCAAAACAAGGAAACTGTAATAGCTGGCTGTAGGCTCTGCAGTATCCTCCCAGTCACGTTATCATGACATTAATGTTTCACAACTATTACAGATATTGATATGGGACATACCCGTACATTCATAGATGGTTTCTGTGGGAGATACCATTTCTTCTCTGTATCTTTTTACTGATGTCAGCACAAGGCTTTTAAAATGGGAAATCCCCCATCCAAATTGGAGTCCACTGCTGCAAAGGAAGGTAAGCACATATCTTGCTAGCACACTTCCGCAGTGGTTTGCTGACCAGAGAAGAACAAGGAGTGTCTGAGGTACCAGTGCTGTTTTGGAGGGTTGTGTGTTTGCTATAGTTTCTTGCAGACACATTTGTCCCTTTTCCTCTCCCTCCCCACACCAGGCCCTTTTTGTTCACAGCCTCTCTAGCTCGTCTTTTCAGCACCTCATTTTGGTCCTAGTCTCCATCCTTATCATGCACTTGTTATCTAGTCACTTGCTTGTCAGAGTTTCTTCGCTCTTTAATCTTCCTGGCTCACCTCCCTAAGTGCCTGACAGTGCAGGAGGGACATAGGTGCTCAGGGGCTCGGTCCTCTGCCCAGGCTCCAGGTGGGGGATGCTCTGTTCAGGCTCCCCAGCTGAGGGATGCTCCTTCACTCAGTGAATCTTGAGATTTGTCAATGTTCATTTCAAGTAGAGGTTTTTTTAGAGACTTGTAACATTACAAGACTCAGATGGTATATCACAGACATGGCAAAAATTATAAACTTATCACAATCTAAATCTTCATCCCAAAGCCTGGAGAAACTGAAGATCTTCAGGGGAAAAAGGATTTTTAAAAAATTCCCCCCCCCCCCTTTTTTTTACCTAGATTATCAACCTCCCACATGTATATCTAGCATTCTGAGGAAGAACTGAATCTTTCTTGTTGATATGAAAAATTGTAACCTGAAACAGACACCTGCTGTGGATAATTTCCAGCTAAACAGTTTAGGTTTCAGTGCTAACCCGTTGCTTCCTTGTAATTAAGCTGTACCTCCTGTGTCCATACACGCCTATTCGTATCCTGCAGTTATGCATCCAGTGTACTGATCCTGTCCTGGAAACGCATACCCTGATTCTTTTTCCAAACAACCATATTCTTACTAATTGATGGTAAAGGAAAAAAATATGGGGGAATAATCATTTGGATATACAGCAGGATAAACATAAGCAGTATCACTGCATTTCTGGCCTCTGGCATTACCCACTACATAATTCCACCGATGCTACTCTTTTGGATCAGCTGCTTAACAAACAACTAGCAAAAAATTGAAGGGAGTGTAAAAAAAAGATATCTGTGAAAATATAGAAGGTAGCTTTGAAGTGCTAAAAAATATAGAGTAAAGAGTTTTCAGAGCAGCCATTTAAATGTCCAAATCAGTCTTCTTTCTCTTAGTTTTCTAGTAATCTACCTAGGAGTTAGTCATGAAGTTCAGATGTAAGAACAAGCTAGGGTAACACAATTGTCATCCCATTATTTCATACTCTTTTAAAGAAGCACCCTCTCATTAACATGGAACTTTTTAGCAAACTCCAATTTAATTCTTTTCCAAAAGATTCCCAATATTTTGTGCAAGGCTCCCTCCCCTACAGAAATGCCCCCTGGAGGACAAGCCATCAGTGGATATCTCCTTACAAAGGATTCCCCAAATCATCCTGTGGTAAGGGAATGCCATTTCAAATAAATTGCAAAATAAACTCCTTTTATTGATTCAACAGGCTTCCAGAGAGCCAAGGGTCCATACCACCCTGGGGCAACTCTGGTTCACTTGAAACTTCTCTGCCAGGTGTCACTGCTACGTGGCTCATGCTCTCACAAGGACAGCTCACATTCAGGATTCACCATTTTCTATGACAGCAGAGAAAAAGAACTCAGCCAAGGCCGCTGTTGCCCTTGGAAACAAAAATATCTAAGAAGAGGCAGTGCTTTCTCCCTAATGTTCTCATGTTCTCCCCTGCTTTCTAAGCCACCACCTTCCTCTCTCTGATGCCAAAGCAGCATTGTAGTGTGGTCCAGCATAACATTTTTTCCTGTGTTTTGAGTTGTGGGGTTTTTTTTTTGTAGTCACAAGACAGCTTAATGAAAGGAGGCCCACATGAAAGAAAAACCAATAGAATAAAATAATGAGTCTGGCTCAGAAGGACAAGAAACATTTTTACACATCATAGCCAGTTTGCCAGCCTTTGTGCAATACTTTAAGTTGTGATATATGATTTATTCATTTGGTTTTGTATTCATTTGCATTTCATATTATAAGACAAATTTTAAAAACCTGACAGAAAACTGATTTATTTCATAAAGGATTTTCAGAAGACTTAATAAGCACTTATTTGGTGCAGAAATAAAACCATTGTGTCATTAAACAACACTGCTTCTGGGAGAGAGAATGCTGCAAACTCCTAAGACACTCAGACACGCACATCTTAAAAGACTGTCTTGAACCAAGTCCTATTAGCCTGCGCTGAACTGCATGCAGAATCACGCTAGCTGAAGATCATTTTTAAGAGGCTTTGAAGGTTTGGAAAGGCTCTGCATGTTTAATACGTTACATGCGGCATCTACGAGAGCCTTAAGGATGTAACTCTTGGGAAGGCTCAGTGTCAGACCGCCCTCTGATGGCAAGCATCCCTATCGCTGGTGCAGGGAGCAGGACCGGCTGCACGCATACTCCCCAAGGTAGAAGAAACCTGTCAGAGCTGGTCTCTTATATTGAACAGGGTGTAGGCACCAGCCTACGCAACCTTGACCTTTCAAATTTCAAGCTGGAAACAGTTGTTAGACCTCTCTGCCAAAACAACAAAAGCATCATTTCCTCATCGTCCACACATTGCGCTGGAGTTTTGCTGCACTTTATTACTGCAGTCAGCAGAATTTGGCTCTGAGACTGGATTCTCCTTCCCTCCTTTGTACACTGGGGTCTTGTAAATTCTGGCCTCATTGAAGGGCTGTGATAAACCTCTTAATAGCCTCATGTCTATCATGGTTTGAAACTGCCCTCTAGGGCACTGCAACAGAATAGAACAGAGCAGTATCTTACCTGCTCTCATATACCTTTTCCTTTGCATTCCCACCTTACCCCAGTCATATCTATCAGGGGGAACTAATACAGAATTACTCTATTAATCCTACACAAGGTAAGAGAAAATAACAGCACAGTGCTGCTGGACCAGTATAAAAGAGACTGCAATTCAGAGCAGAATCTGTATCTTCAACTGCTTGTTACACAATGACATGATTACTATACAAATTCAAAACCTACCAGCTTTTCTCTGAGTTGGGATTTAAGTCCTACAATGTTGAATACATATCAGTATCACTTTGAAATAGTAGCAGATTGATATATCACACAGTTGTTTTGTTGCTTGCTGCACGGAAAGCATGTTACACAGGATTAGATGGTAGCTGCAACTGCAACTTCAGGAGAGGAATATGACTGATTTTTTATAAAGACATCAAGCAGTCAATTCTTTTGGGATAAAATGTTCTTCAAAACTAGCTTCAGGATACCATAATTAATGCCTGAGTGAGGTAGGAATTATTATAATCATCTTCTCATAGTGCTATTTAACATACAATACCTGTTTGAAATTCTGCACTGTGCTTGAGTTGCTTGCCACTTTGAAGGTTCACACTTATAAAGAACCTAAACTGACAGCATCTATCCCATAAGTGAAATCACATCCTTATGAACCCTTCCTACAAAGTCAGGCAATCTACTCAAAGGGAAATTCATGTACTTCTATTTGTTGCTGCAAAGCAGAGTGAGCTGGCAATTATAGAGCCAGAATTCCAGAATATTTCCATCCCTGCTGCATATGGATGAGTATGGAAAAAAAAATGGACTTGGTAGTTGTCCTGGTTTTAGCTGGGATGGAGTTAATTTTCTTTCTAGTAGCTGGCATAGGGCTGTGTTTTGGATTTAGCATGAGAAGAACGTTGATAACACCCTGAAGTTTTAACTGTTGCTAAGTAGTGCTTAGACTAGTTGAGGACTTTTCAGCTTCCCATGGTTTGCCAGGTGCACAAGAAGCTGGGAGGGGATGCAACCAGGACAGCTGACCCCAACTGACGAAAGGGATATTCCATACCATATGACATCATGCTCAGCATATAAAGCTGGGGGAAGAAGAAGGAAGGGGAGGACGGATGTTGGGAGTGATGGCATTGCATTACCATACTACTTTACTGCTGGATGAAATTTTGTGTGTGCCTGTACACAGTAGATGCTCTGGTAGTAATTGAAACAAGTGACGTTAAGGAAGGTGGCTTACCTTGTGTTGTCCCGTCTAGTCCCATGAGACATTTCATTGCCCTGATGATTTGCTCTGCTACGGCTGGACACATAGATGTGGCGTACACAGCGCTGTGAGAATGAGTTCGTAAAAAGTCCACAAGGTCCTTACACAAGCAAAACAAAGCATGAATGAGCTTTGAGCTGGCCAAACAGTAGATCTCCCTCTTAACTACTGCAGGAGTGGGAACATGCAAAAGGAAGAGGACGTTTCAGCAGTTATTGGTTTGCTGTCTTGGCTGCTACTGTTAATACATGACCTGAAGAAACATCAGGCAGGTGCAAATACTTTACCAGGTAAGTGGGGCAATTATAGTTGAAACACAAGGCTGGAATAGAATTAATGTTTACTTCTGTGCTAAGACTTATTATGAAGGAGCCAAAATCATTTAAAGACCAATGAACAGCTGCACTTAAAATACTGCTCAGTTCCTGTCTGGAAATGAAGCAAAGCCTACACAGCATCAGTATAGTTCCTCTGTCACAAGACCTAACCCAGGAAAAGCAACCTTACTGGGTTTTGACTATTAGCATATAAACTTCTTTCAACTGAAACTTTCCATCAGTGTGGCAGGGGCAGTCATATTAGAGTTGATAGAGTTGCTTTGGCGTTTCCTTGTATAACTAAGAGACAATCTGTGCTCCTAGAAAAGGCACTGATGGTGATGTAGGCATGCCTAAAGCACCAGTAACTCTCCTGAATCCAGGGACACTGTAGCAATTCAACACTTGATTAAGACCATTATTGTTATGACAGCTTATACCTCCTAATGCAAACTATCAGAGTAACAGTTACCACACTAAAAGTGGAATGCACGTTAGTGAGAAAGGGATGAAACCGGCTTGAAAACTGCCTTCGATAAAAAATATCACCAGAAAAAAAAAAACACCAGAGGAACACAAATTATTGCAAAAACAGCTGTATGAGTCTATGTGGTAACTCCAGTGCTAAGGATAAAGATCTACCTAACCTTATACCAGTTATGCATTGCTGTATTGCAACTGTAATCCTCAGGGCTTCATGAAATAGCTGAGAAGGTTTCTGTGCTCTAGCTGTTACAGAGGAAACAGTACCACCATGAGTTTTTGGCTGCAGAAATGCATGGAAGTGTGTTGGGTGAGCAGCTGCCACCAAGGCCCGGAAGCTGGAGCAAAGCTTAGTGACACACACAGGCATGAAAAGAGTGACTCACTTTCATGTAAGAAAACTTCCAAGGATTAAGTGTTGAATTAATTTAGTCTGCTTTTCACAGGTCTAGGCTTCTTATAATTTCTAGCTACATCAGCCACATTGTCTTTGGTTAAGAGTTAAACCTTCAGATACAAATTCAGGAAGCAAAAGAAACAAAGAAAACTTATTCTTGATGTTATTGTGATAACCTGTTTTGAGATCTCCAGGGGCAAATCCAAAAAAGATAGTAAGAAATATACACTTCATAGTTTCTTATAGCCCTTTTATTCTACTCAAGTACTGCCCTTACTAATGTTATCCTGATAACAACCATATGGGCTGTGTAAACAGCTTTCCTATTCATTCAGCAAACTACTTAAGAAATACATTCAGCAGCGTATGAAAAAGGTAAATAATCAGCAACCACTTGATACCTCTGTCAAGAAACAAAACCAATGACATATTACAATAGTGCTGCTTACACTTTCACTTCTACACTCCCAATTAAAGCAAGCTCAGCTCTACTTTTTGTTGGCATCTGTTGTTGGCAAGAGGTTGCTTTGTTAATGTACACAGAGCAACTGAGAACACGGATTTTAGTATTGCAAAAGGCCCTCAGTGTAACACTTTCTCCATCCTCCTAAAAAATGCAACTATGACAATCCACAACTCTTTAGGAATTTTGTTATCAGTGGATAAAACTGTGGCTTTAATCTCTCAATATTGCCCCCCACACTATTTACAAATGTGAAACAAAGTAACGAGCAATTTGTGTGCAAATTAATGTAGTGGAGTATATTTAGCCAACCACAATGCCTCTAAACATTTCCAAGACAAACAACAATCCGTCAGGGTGGCACAGAAATACCCAGCCCAAGCAAATTACATAATATGAACATGAGACAAAAATAAGAAAGTCTGACTGTTTGATGTGCATTTGGTATCCAGACAAACATGGTACTAACTTTAGAATAGTGCTCCTGCAGAGCAGTCTATGCGAAAAGATAATGAAATACATCATACATAATAAGAAGGTACTTCCCTTCCCCTGATGTTAAAATGTTTGTGTTGTCCTCTTACCTTTTTGCCAGCTATGTATCCTCCAGCTGCGCCAAAGCTCTTTGTGAACGTTCCCATTAATACATCAACATCATCAGGACTCATACCGAAGTATTCCACAACTCCTCGGCCTGTTGCGCCCACTGCACCAATGCTGTGAGCTTCGTCCAAGTAGAGGTAGGCTTTGTATTTCTTCTTCAAGGAAACTATCTCTGGCAGGCGCACGATGGATCCTTCCATGCTGCAGATGGAGAGAATCATGGATGAACAACAAACCCTGTGCTCTCTTTCTCTTTAAGATACTGCCAGAAAATATATGCATTAATTGCCTTGCTCCATGAAAAAAAATTGTCTGGAACCTCAATTTGTATTTACAGTTCAAAGAAAAAATGTAACGCTTTCCCATCTGCAGGTCAAACAACAGTCAAACAGTTTTAGAATTCAAACAATCAAAACCAGTCAAAAAGTCTTTGAACATTTGCAAATTTTCAACATGCCAGAAAAGAGAAGGAAAGGTATAAAGCAATGGAGAGATACTCACCCAAAGCAGCACATTATAATTTACTACAAAACAAATATTGTAATGAATTATAAGGAGCCACTGTAATCCAGTCTGGTCCTTGCTTACTTCATCGTCAGATACTGTGGTAGCAGCTCTAGAGCAAATTACCCTGGTGCAAAGTTGTTGTGTCTAACACACACAGGAAGATGGACAACCTGAAACGCGCAGATGGTGCCGTAACTCAAAGCAGCTCCAGTCTTCAGATTGGGCAGAACCACGTATTAGAAAAGGAGCTCAAATCCTCTCTTGCCAATTGTTTCTCCCAACAGGTACTTTTTAGGAAATGCAACCTGATATCTAATACTCAAAAGGAAAAAAGTTTCCATTCTTTTTCTTTTTACTTTCTTACAGCCATGCAAGAAAAGGAAATATTCTGAACTTGCACTAATCGTGTGTTGAGATTTGTGGAAATAAGAAGAGGTGATGATTCTTTTGCATTGTTGGTAATCATGCCAGCAAATTAGAAGACACAGAGGAGATGTACAGCAAAATGAAAGCCTGGGGAGACAAATAAGAAATGCACTCTAATCCCACAAAGAAGAAGTATCAATAATATCGCTGTGAAGATTATTATGTCTTGAAAACCTTTGTGAGATGACTACAGGTACGCTTGGATATACTCCCATGCACTCAGTATTCATTTAATAATGAGTTAAACATGTTCTCTTACACTAGCTCTAGTGAGCAGGTCTTTAAATGCTAAATACTTCCTATCAAAAACAAAGTGAGTGCGCTGCATGCCAGGAAAACCACTGCTCCGTGGTGAAGGTCTGCAGCTAAGGTGTATCCGATTGCAAATGCTACAAGCATTTCAGGTAAGCAGAAACGTTGCGTTTGTTCCCAAAGAGCATGTACAAAAGAACAGTGCAATCAACACAACTTCTTGGCAATTTTTAGATCCTGGACCAGTGGCTTTCACAGCTTGTTTTATTGCTGCTCTAGCTGCACTATGCTGCTGGAAGTTTGGTGCCACAAAAGAAGCAAGGATGTGCTGTTAGCACTTGGGAAATTTCTGAGCATTTTAGTCCTCCTTCATCCTTTGGTCTCCTGAGTAGGCTTGGAAACAGCTTGGTCTCCAGTTTTGAAGGAGACCTTCCCATAGGCAAGTCTCCATTAGTTTGAAAGAACAGCACAGGGGACCAGCCATAGACAAGGGTTGTCTGTGCTGTTTGTACTGGAAGGTTCGGAGAGCCTGGCTGTGTGCGCCTGGAGGCGTATTTTTGGCTATCAGGTGACTGCTGGCAAATCTTGCCCTTCTGTGTTGCCCAGCAATTGAAGAGGCATCTATGGAGCTGTATATTGGAACCATGGTCTCTTGCAGCAGAGAATGGTGGGTTTGTACGGCAAGCTCATGAAGGCTGGGCTTTCTCACTTTTCCCAAATGGCACTTGGCAGCTGGGAGAGAAGCAACTTGAACCACCACAGCTATTTTCCTAATGAATACAAGGGCAGAGTCCACAGTCCTCACATAGCCCAGAGTCAAAGCATTAGTCAGCTAAAAGTTACACTGAGCCACTGGGTGTGCTTGGGCACGCAGCATCGTGCATGTGGGGGATGGCAGCATTCAGCTGTGTCTGGTCGGCCTGCAAGTTAGCTATATGGTCAGAGAGTGAGAGCGGTGCCAAGGAACGCCTCTGTGGAGGGAAGCAAATAGGCATCCCACCCTCCACCTTCCAGCAATACTTGGGCAGACCAGCCAGGCAGAGAAGGACAATAATAGTTTTTCCACATTTACATGGACATCATTAGGCTTAGTGGCTCATGGAGATTCGAATGGGAGAGAGCATTTATCTTCAGAAAGACAGGAGTAAAAGTGGTAAATTAAAAATACATAGCTTGATTTGCTCCACATTTGTGGAACGGAAGCAAAGTTGTTGCTGAATCACAGAATACATAGAGTTGGTACATGGCTGTTGCAAGACTTAACCATTAAGAGGCTTTAACAAAAACTTTTCTTACTAGTATGAGGAGATTTCTCTTTGAACTCTAAGCTATTTAGAAAAACAAAGCACTTATATTCAGCTTCAGTGTTGATATACTGCTCTTGAAAGATGCTGGCTGACATAAATGTTACAATAGTTGACGGAGATCCTAACATGGCCTTGAAGCATCCATGGAGAAGATAAAGCGCTGCTGGTTTCCTGCACATTTTCTGTGCTGCCATTCAGACAGACCTCAGCTCTCCTGATGGCAGAGATGAGAGTGGTTTTGCTGCCTTCTCTGTTCTTGGTCTCTCTTGTAAGCTTGAGAGATGATTTGTGATATGAACGCTGCTCTGTTTAGAGCTGCTCCCAGATAAAGCTCACTTCATATCAGCCCTTGGGTAGCCCAAATGGAAAGTTTACTGAATCCTTCAGTAAATATTGATGTCAGAGAGCCAGAGGTGAACTGTAATCATTCTGTCTCAGTCTGGTTGTATCACTTTTACAAGGCTATTGTTCTCTTTCCAGATCTGCTCAAGCACACAGGGCACACTGAAAAAGCTGGATGCAGATGAACATAAACTGGGTCTGCCCAGGCCAGATGTTTGGCATTACGTCCTGCTTGTAGCAAAAATTATTAGCTTGGTGGCAGGGATGTAAAGCTTTTAGATTGCAGCTGACCCTCATCTCTCTTGTTCGGTGGGTGGGCACAAAAGCTTGCTTCAGTACGCACTCAGTTTGAATCTACTTCCAGATGTGAGGAGATAATCCAAGATTTTGGGATTGCTGAATTTTGAAGCTTGATTCAATCCCTACCAAACCACTGAGATTCTTCCTGATGTAGCTGATGAATTGTGGAGCCAGGTGCTTTGAGAGACAGGAGGTGTGCACTTGTGCTGGTCCCTCCACTTGGAACACAGGCTGGCTCTTGACAGGATACTGACAGTTTTTGTCCAGTTTATTTTGAAACCTCTCAGGAAAAGACTTTTCTACATCCTACTGTGGTACCACACTTTCTTTTTCTTTTTTTTTCTGTCAAAAAAATTAATTTACCGATATTCAACCTTTTATCTTCTTCATAAGTGCATCACTCAACATCTCTAAACATGCCTGATAGTACCGCTATCCTTTCAACATTTGAAAATTGTATCTGTTCCCCTTTCAGGCTAGTTTGCAATTGGGAAAATCCCTCCTTTCCTGACCCATTACTCCCAAGATGTATGCATTCCATTTTAATGTTTACTTTAGGTATTGTTTTCTTACATAAACCTTGCACATACAACAATCACTGTTTCATAGTTTGGAGCAATAGTTTTAAAGAAACCTTCTAACCCTGCCCTCAAATACAACCCCATACACTGAAACGATAGAAATGTTAACCTTTAATGCTGGTCCCTGGCCAAAGACATTAAATGTTACCCCATTCTTTTCTGGAAGTCCAGTCACTTGATCCCAGGAAATAAAAAAATAACTCTGATAAATTTTCTATGGTATTGGCATTGAATCCCAAGGAACTTCTAATGTACATGAAAAGGCACTGGACAATATCTAACTGATCAGAGAGCTATTTCTGGAGCCAATTAAATTAAAAGCAGGGAAAAAATAAATGAAAAACAATCTGTTTTGATCAATTTCTGGTGCCCTGTAACTCCTGCCCTGGGCCTTGGCCTATCTGACTCCTAGGTAAATATGTGTGCAAGAGAGCAGAAGCCTACCGCAAACCATGTAAGAACACAGTAACTGATTAATCCTGAACTGGAAATAGTAGAAGCCAAGGAAAACATTAGCTAAAATTTAAATAATAGAAATACGATTTAGCGAGTCAGTTTAACTTGTGTCCTGGACACTGCCAAAACTTGTTCATGCTTTTCGTACTGAAGATTGATGGCTAGATGGTGTCTCTCAGTTTGGAACACAAATGGAATATATTTGCTTCTAGGCTAGTCCAAGTTAAGAACCAGCTTTCATTAGTAGTTACATTTGCTTCTGATGATTTTTTTTCTTTTTAAGATAATAGAGACATTAAAAAGCAAACAAACATATACTTTTTGCTATTTATTTGACATGTAGCTTGAGTGCTCCCCAAGTTGAGAGGCCAATTCTGCCTTCAGTTGCAACCAAGAAAAATCTGCGGCTTATGGTTTCAAACACAAGTTTGATTTCCAGAAATGCTCGTGTTGGCTAACAATGACCCTTTTCAAATTTTGCCAGCTGGTAAGTCTGGGCTTACGCACAGTGTAAACACTTTAACACACTCCTAATGGAAACAGAAGGCAAATTTTTTTCCATACCATCAACTTCACCATACTAAAACTATGGTGTCCCATATAACAATATTTTTTTAAAGAAGGAAAGCTTAGTGCTTCTTTTGCATCTCTGGAAAAAACATTTCTGTAAAAATTTGCCAAGCCAAACTTGCAAGTCAAGATATTTTAACTTAGAGAATGGCACTGACCAAGTTAGCTAAATTCAGTATTAGTTGTCCCTGAAACATAACTTAAGTCCTTCCAGGAAAAAAAATAAAAAAATAAAGCAGTATTAACTTTTGTAAGAAGAATACATTAACAACACTCTGCCTCCTCTTAAACCCTCCAGATGAATGCTAATTTGGCATCTGGCAAACTTCAAGAAAACTAACATTAGCCAATCTAGGGTTGGAAAATTTTAGTCTCTTTCAAAAATCATGGGCCAAGAAAGGAAAGAACACGCACACAAAAAAAGTAAGAGTATTTCTAATATGTCTTTCTTCAGCTTTTCTTTTGCATATGAAATGTTATTATCTACTTACTGGATTACACTACATGGCCCGTGAGTCTGTTCCCAGCAGTGCTGTAAGGACAGATCAGCTGCGTGCATCTCGGGTTGGCCGTGATGGCAGGGATAGAACACCATGGGGTGTGGTGGTGTTCTCCCTCAAGTCGGAGCAGACTTGCTTTGCAACCAAACCACAATCTTCAATTTCTGATCTGCTTAGACTATGAAAACAACTAACCAACCAACCTAGCTACTGCTAGGACTAGTTTCCAATGAGAGACTGAGAGCTGAGCTTTGTTTTTCTTTTACTTTATGTCTTTCACAAGCATTGACCCTCAGGACATGAATAGTCTTAACATTATTTAGCCCTTATAGGGCTGAAGGAACTTTATGGTCCATTTTTAGTGAGGTTCTCTGAGGCTGAACATGTTTTTATTTTGCATTCCAACAGAAGGTTCTTCAAAATTTTGAGAACAAAGTCTCCTTCAAAAATTAACTGCAGAACTAGAGGAAAAGAAAATTCTATATCAAATATACATCTGGAAATATAAGTATTATAGCTTGTCCCACTGCTTGGACCAATCTATGCTTCTGTGTCACTAGTCTACCTTCTTGCTCCCTAGTGGTCAATATCCAGGGTAAAGGATTTAAAAGCGAACAAAGCTCAGCAGCTGGAGCATTTTCTGCAGGCCATGTGACCGATGGGAATATTTGTCAGTAAAATGTTGGTGGTCTACTTAATTTCTGCACGATCAAAGTCCTTAAATCTGAGCTTTCTTTTAGTAGTGCCAAGCTATGTTTATTTGCAGTTTTGCTCTGTTTATTCTGGTTGAAAGGACACGTTCAGCCTGCTTTGGATCAGCTGATCTGCTGCTGACCTGTTTCAGCTCTGAGTGACAGGTGTTTAGATAAGGACTGATTTGTTCTCTTTGCAGATGGAAAACGTTAGGTAAAAAGAAAGCACTGACAACTATGAAGTTGTGATGACATGAGATGATAAAAGATTCCTTATGAAAAAAGTTAATCACCTCAACTATGCTAGCATTTCTCAATAAAATGGCATAAAGAACTGCCCATCCAGACTGGCTGTATTTCAGCAACACAGGATATGATCCCTCCATATAAAGTTTACAGATGCTTTTATAAACCATGTCATATGCTGTGAATGAGAGGTTCTGGTTCCCTTCTCTTTGGTGCAAGTGTTTCTACTTCCAAGCCTATCCTTCTCCTACTCCCCTCCCCTCTTTTGTCATTGCAACAGTAGCCTTGCCTAGATCCCTGCAAACCCTCTTACTGTCCAGATCCCTGCTTTTTCAGCCCTTCCCTCCTCTTCATGATCTTTACCTCTCCTCGCCCACCAGTGGCTCCCCCTCCATGCCATCCACCAGCCCCCATGGCTGCCACCAGAGCAACCTTCTGACTTGATTGGTTGCCAAGGATGAAGCCCAGGATGGTGAACCTGGCTGGTGCCTCCACTTTGCTGCTCAGCTCTGGTGATAGTTTATTCTTCTGGTTGGGTGTAAGATCCACCACACTAGTGAACTGGAGTTATCTGGCTAGGATGCTCTATAATTACATGGTATTATTGATGCTGATATTATCTGATGGATTCTCAAAGGTACTTCTCTCATTCAGATTCCTCCAGGGACTGGGGCTATATGAAATACCATTATATAATTCTTTGAAAGCCAGTCTTTTAGTTGTTTTTCCTGTTAAAGTGTGAGTCCATTAGACCCAGCACTAATTATTAGAAAGGTGCCGATACCAGTTGGCCTGTGTTTAGCTTGAGTTTTTAGACTCCAACAGCTGGGTAAGAACTGGGCATGCAGAACTTAATTAGTTCTGCATACTTGTCTTTTGATCTGCCTGTGCATAATAAACAACTCTAGAAAACTCAGCTTACTCACTTAGCAAAACTCCTCACCTACTATAGTTTCATGAATTTTATCACATCTGTGACAACATACACCAGCTGATGATCTGTCTTGCTCTCACAGTATATCTCCAACTCCAATGTGATTTGCTAAATCAACATTCAGAACAACGCACAGGTTCTAACTGGAGCAAGCTATACAAGGGCTCAGACTGATGTGATGGAAATCAACATATTTATAAGATCACAGAATGTTATTGTAACCTCCACTCTCATTAAGATTTCTCTCAGATACCTAGAGTCAATGTTCTCTTTGCTCAGTGCATCATTCTGCCCTCAGAAATGATAAAGAGTACTCAAGTTTCTAAAACACAAACATACCTGTAAATGCCCTCCACGAGGATGATAATTTTTCTCCATGCTCTGCGGCTTCGAGGCTGCCCATATATTATTGCATCCCTCAGCAATTTCTCAAGGCTCTGCATATCTTTATTTAAAAATAAGAAAAAGGAGTAAGGAAAAATATTAGCAAATATTTGTCTAAAGAACTTTCGATTTTCTACTGGGCACTATGTTTTCCTATACAGAAAAAGACAACAATAAAAAAAACATATCTTGAAGATAAACTTTCTTTATTAGTAGACAAGACCCAACAATTGATTTAATTTGCCTGAATGCAATCTAGCGAGGAGGAGAGTTACAAAAAGCTTCCAGTTATGCACCTTGTCTGGGAAACTTCTAGAAATTCTTGGCATACATTTTTATTTAAAGGCAAAAGGGAACCACTTTGCTTAAGTTCTGAGGCTAATTGCTAGCAGTTCTCTGTATGGGTTGCTGAAAATCATGTCTCAAGGCTTCCGAATAGCGAGTTTTTGATTGCTTTCCAACAGCACCATGCACTCATGAATAGCATGCACAGCTTCAGGAAAGGTTTGGAAGAGGCTGTGTGAAGCAAGTCAGGATGGCAGCAAGAGAAATCCTGCCTTCTCAAGAAGAGAAGTGAGTGAAAGATTGCTGATGAGAGAGGGAGAGGCAAGTGGATACAAGCACATAGCATGGATACACTAATTTGGTGCCAAAATTCTTGGCATCGGTGGGACTTTGACATGAGGAGGCCTGGAACAATGTTAGAAACGTAGCTGCTTTCTCAAGGTCTAAGCGTGGATAATCTAACAAAATTCTTGAAATAAAGCCACTGAAGTTTTGAAAAACACAAAAAAAGCAAGAAAAAACATCACAGGAATAAGGATCAGACCAAACGTGACTCTCAATGCAGAGCTGAAATCTGACCAGCATTCTGGTGTCTGCACATGAGTGAACACTCTCCAAAATGAATTGTTCTGGTATTTTTCAGGAATCTGGATTGACATTTCAAAATGTTTTCGAAGAACATCTTACAGGGACTCATAATACCCTAAGGAACGCTACAAATCAGCTAAAATTGTGAGTTGAGAAAATCAATGCTTTTTTTCACCATAAAACCCCACTTCTTCAGCAACACATCTTAATGTAGTCATTATAACCTTCTAAAATAGCACAAAGCTAATCTTTAAAACACAGTTGTCCCAGCTGCAGAAAATACACCTTAGGTATATTAATGTTGACCTATAGCTTGGTTTCCACCTGACTGGAACTGGGGCATTTGCACAGTAATTGTTCATCATGAATAACCTGTGACCTGAGAGATGGCAGGTTATGACATGAACCCTTCCACTTTGGTACCTCACCTCTTCCTAGTAACATTTACTGATCTCAGTGAAAGATAAATTTCTCAGAAACACCTGTGCCACTCTGCACCTTACCATGTAATCTCTTGACCTAGAAGACCTTGCTAAAACTTACAAAGCACAACACATGCACGATAAGTTGCCCCTTGTTTCAATGGTGCAATCATCTGCACAGCTCAATGAGCTCCAAGATGGAAATGCTATTATGAATAATGCAATGCAGACAGAACAGTTTCCACTAGATGGCAATCAAGGAAATAAAAGTTCCTTGGTGCTTTAAAAGGGGAATTTATAACTCAGCTGAGCATTTGCAGTATATGCATATTTCATAGAAGAGAGCTGCTCACCTTCTCTTTTGTTTTGAGTAGATAATATTCAGAAATCTTTTGACTTCTGAGCATTAAAGGACTCCCCCAGGATGACAGAAAGCTCATTCAGTCACTCAAAGTAAAATTTGGGCGACCCCTTTTCTCCACGGATTATTTCTCTACTGATGTCATAGTCATGTAATTCCTTTCAGGACCTTTGAAACCCTCCTTTGAATCACACAGGGTCTTTCAATTCAGTATTCTGTCAACACATGAGTCCAGATTGGTTCTAAACTTCAGGAAAGTCAGTTTGCCCAGCCCTCTGAGCTAAAAGCATGGCTTGAAGATTCAGTTGTTTTAACATACATCCCCGTGAAAAGAAGGAAAGGAAAGGAAAGAGGAGAGAATTGAAATGTATATAACTCTGTTTAATAGAGGTGTTTAAAAAATACATCGATGTGAACAGCTCCTCTGTCCAAACTAGCATGGAACATGAGACGACAGATAGGGAAGAACCTCTCTGAGGGATGAGCTTGCCTGACTTTATACACGACATAGTCCTGCTGGAGTACAGGCTGAGGACACGTCTATTTGCAGGATCAGGGCTACCTCACTTTATTCTTGATGCCTCATTCTGGAAAACATACATGTGTGACCTTTTCTTAGGCCTGTAACAGTCAACACATAATTTGTTTAGATGCAAATGAATTTTACTGACCTTTTTACTCTGTGCTTCTAGTGCCTCATTTGGAAAGGGGAAACTGGGAGGAAGAGAAAATCTGTTACCTTTAATCTTCCCCTAAATGGCTGCCTCTGTTATTCAAAGTGAAGATGCAGTGCTCTCTTTGTGCTTGCGCTTAGACTTTCCAGAAAGTGGGATATACTGAACGCCAGTAAAAACAACAGTGCAGCCCCAGGTGGTTGTTGGATATCAAATTATTTGCCCATTAAATATAGTTAGATTGAAACACTGGGGCATTGAGATGATGAGTTGCACGAGTCCATCTTGAATAACCAGTTATGGGGAAAATAACTGTCCTTCCTTGTTTGACCATCACCAGCCCAGACTTTTCAGTGGTAATGGCTAACAACCGTTCACCAGCCCAGGAGGTGGTGAGAAGAAGAATTTCACTTGATTAATTAGCCAAAGCACAACCAAATCTATCCTTGTCTCTAGTTTCTGCCTCCTCCCTGTGGCATATTGTCTAGATACGGAGGATAAAGCTTCCTAAGCAGGGACAGTGGATCTCACGGGTTTTTTAGAATTTAATATAGACTTGCACAATACTTGCTGGGGATCCTCCAGAGTTACTTCAGCAGAAATACCAACAACATGAACTGCCAGTGGGTTGAAGCGAGCCTGGACCTGGACGGGCAGCCATGTGTCATGCTGCCTCCAGTGCAGGTGGGACTCCAGGCTCCTGGAAGGGCCCCTGCCCTCTCCCAAGCACACTCAGTGCCTCCTCGCAGGGAGACACGGTGTCTCCACCCCTTGTCCTTACATTGCAATGCTGGGGATGTCATCACCATTCGTCTGCATGGGCTGGAAATCTCCCGCATGATGTCAGCTGAATCTTTTTTAATTAAAAGAAACAGGCTACTACTACCCTTGTCACATTCTTCTTTCCTTCACCTTGTGTTTTGCTGCTCTCCTTTTCAGTTTCTCCCATTTTGCACTCTCATGCAAGTTTTCATGCAGACTCTGTGGCTACCTGCCCCTTCTCAGCCTCCCATGCAACCACCTCTCCCCTGCTGCACTGCATCTGCCGCAGCATCTGCCTCCTCCTCTCTTGCTCTCTCTCCTCCCACCCCCCCTGGCTGGTACCTTTCCTGGCCACTGTCCTTTGTCCACTGGAGTGGCTAGCTCCAATGCTGTCCCCCTGCTTGAAGATCCCTAGAGCAACAGAGGAAAACCACAGCAAAGGTTCTGTTGATCTAAACAGTAACTGTAGGACTGTAGAAGGCGGTTTTCATTCTAGTGAAATCTAGTCTTTGAAAAGTCCTTGACTGCTGGCACAGCTCTGAACAGCATAAGCATCTTTACAGTAATTTCCCCGAAATCACAGCTTTGATTATCTTCATTTGGAATGGGGTGGTGGGAGTGGTGATTACTGCAGCCACAGTAACAGCCTGAGACTCCCCTCCCTGCCCCTCAGTAAATATACATCTCTGTGAAAGTAAAGAGCCCTCACTCAGGAAAGCTTCCTATTCACACTTGGCAAGTCAGACTTGGCTTTCTCAAATCAGAGAGGGCAAATGCAGACACAGCATGCTAGGAGCAGGATATACCAGTCTCTTTTCTGTGGCAGCGTCTGTATGTGTCACAGGGAAATACACGCCAAACTGGATTAGGCTGTGGTCCACCTATCTGGTGCAATAATCTTGTCTCTGATAGTGGCCAGAGGCTTCAAGGAGGACAAAACCTTAGTGGGTAATGTGCCTTTCATCCTGCTCTGTAATAGCTGTGACACTGCCCTCCCTTCTTAAATCCAAGGGCCACTTACACCTTTTGAAAAAAAATAAAAAAATAAAAAATTAAGTAACCATCTTGCACTGAGCCACTGCAAACTCCTTGTTTTTTGCAACCAAAGAGATTTTTCACTAATTTTTTACCCATTCATTTATCTCTTTCATTTCCCCCCCTATTTTATTTACTTGCTTGCTTGCTATGCACTTAGTTTTCCACTTATTTTTTCTCTTTTTTCCTTCTTTTTTGCTAGAGAATATATTTGCACTGAAAGGTAAGGGCCTTCTGCTGCCTAAAAGTTCTTTCAGTGTTAACTGCAACTCCTCCAGGTAAGCTGTGTTTCCTCTCTAAGGTGTCCTCATGGCACACACATCTGAATTCCAAAGCATTAATTTGACTGAGTAGACTGAGAAATGTCAAAGCTGGATTAACATAAATTCACAACTGTTGTCCAAGCAGGAAACTGCATTTTGGAAACCTGAACAGCTCACACTTGCATGACACATCAGTCATCAACCACCTGATCTGTGAGAACCCAAAAAACCCCTTACTACTTTCACAACACTCTGAAAGGGTGCATGAGGAGGAGATAGGAATGTACTACTGCGATTCCCATTTCAGATGTGGATTCAAGCACCAGATTAGAGGCCAGATTTTCATCTAACTAAGGTGCTTCGTTGTGCCTTGCAATTGCTTGCCTTCCTCATAGTATCACTTGCTCTTATGGCATGTTGAAGTGCCCTTGCAATGAAGAGAACCGGAATTTTTGTTTTCCCACATGGCCTGATTTCTGTGTGTAGTCACAACATTCCTATGGACTGCCGAAGCAATTGCAAATCTAAACCTGAAAATGTGACTGCGATTGCGTTACCTGATGCTATATGGGAAAACGTAGCAGAATTAGAAAGAATAAACAAATACTAAGCCTTGTACAGCACCTTCTTATACAGGCTGATATGAACAGAATTCATTTGGATGTAGTTAGTTGGTAACACTCATCCATCCACTGAATCAAAGATAGGCTCTCACCCGATACCAATATAAGACCCAGAATTTCTGTGACAGAAAACCCTTGATAAAATCACAAGCTGATTAATGGTTAGCTATTTGGTTTTCCTTTTCAATGTTTATTGGAAGGGCCAAGGGATTTTGGCAAATATTTAACCAAGATAAAGGTCAGACATTCTGAAAAAGTGCTTTAGAACATTTGATATTAACTAAAGACTATTTTTGAAATAAAAAAGAGCAGGTGATAAGTCAGTCTCTCCCTGGGCCAGGAAATAAAAACATCTAAGAACATAGCCCCCATATAGCTGAAGGACCCCCATGTGGGTCACTTGGCAAGGGTGGGAGAGGGTCCCTGGAGGCCAGGGCTGGTAAGGGTAACATTGGACACCTTCTGGCATAAACCTAACCAGGGCCAGGCCACTGCTGCCATAGAGGCGGAGAGATGTTTCGGCCTCCCACCTTCCTCCCACTACGCACTAGTTGTTGGATCATGCTGCTGGCTGCATTTCAAGTATAGAAATGTAGCTCTTTTCTAGCTTCCTAAACAAATTGCTGCCTTGAATGGTGCCCACACCACAGCCATGGAGACAAAAGGCAGATGCTTTATGGGCAGGTCAGAATGATTTTAGCCCCCTAAGAACACAGCTGCATAAATTTAGGTCCATTTGGGTCCTAAATTAAATAATAATAATAACAATAAGTCAACAACAACAACAACAACAACAATAATAATAATAACAACAAAATAAGTAATCCCCCTACACCCATTTCTCAGAGCAGGGGCTCCAGGGAGCTAAGCTTTGCTGCTGGCATCCATAAAAACTCACAAGTCCCTGGAACAGAAAAAGTCCCTCAGAGGCCAAATACCCTGCGGCATACTGGTGTGACCCTGGCAGGGTGAACACTGGCAGTACTGCTGATGAGACCCCACAGGAAGGGAATGCCCCATTCAGGTAGGTTTTAGTTAGGAGAATACTCCGTTTCAGCCCTATAAATGTCTCTCGCAGAGATGATCTGTAGGTGTGTGCCTGTGCATTTCTCTCAGCCCAGACCTGTAAATTCCTGTCTGTTTACAAGGAAGGAATTGTTCACTGGCAGGCAGGATGTGGGGCACATTCCTATGACAAATAAAAATGGACTTATAGGTCCACAGCACGTTTTTGTTCTATTATTCACCTTAAGGCTTGAAAACCTTCTCATACACCTGTGCAATGTTTTTGTCAAAAAGGAGAAACATCCAGATGCCTTTTATTTTACTTAGGAGAAGCACAGAGTTTAACAATTTCGTCTGTTCTGGAAAAAATATTCAGATTTTTGTGAAAAGTGTAATGTCTAGGACAGCTATCCACTTACTAAAATAGAATTTCACTAACTTTTGTAAGAATAAGATTTATATTACACATAATGAAGTCAATAGGTAGAGATTACTTCTTGGTGTACTAATGAAATAAGCATAATTATTTACTTTTGTATAATGGCAAATAGATCCAGCATTACAGGTTGTTTGCTTTCAAATAAAACAACACGGTTTTACAGAATGAGCTACAGCATAGCCTTTGGAAGATGAAAGTATTTCAGTAGCAATTTTTAAATAGCAAGTTTTACTCTCTTTTCTGTGAAATATTTTTATCGTAGAACAAAGTTTCCTATAATTTTTCTTTTAAAAATAGTTTTTCCATAACAGGAGAAAAAAGGGAGGGGAAAGAGATATACAGTGCCAAGCTTGTTAGAAAGGGGGATTACTAGCACACACTTGTGTGTGTTTTTTGTATAATATTCAGGAAGTAGCTGGTTCAGAAAATATACCATTGCTTCACTGACTTGTTACATAATTATTCCTTATTTTGATAACCATTTATAATAACTGCAGCAAATATTCACACCTCACCCTTCTCCCAGTTTCTCTTCTACACATGTGCAATCAAGAGAGTCGGAGCCAAAGTAAATATGTTCTACGCAGTTTTATCAAGGGTATTACACAGCATTTCAAAAGAGGCTGATGTAAGCAACAAGGAGCAAGGAAAAAGGTCTGCTTTCTCAAGCTGCATTCTAATAGAAAAAAGGTAACTTCAAAATCTGCCACCTGATTGGAATTTATTTTTGATTCTCCTGCACAGAAAACATGTCTCAGGCACTAGTAGTGGTACTGCTTGGCATTTCTTTTATTGTCTTTAGTGTCAGGCAATACTGGGTCAAACAGTATGCATGTGGAACTCGGCACAGCTCCAAAGGAGATAAGCCAGCTCATGCTAGCACACAACTTGGCTCCTACATTCAAGTAAGAATTAAATGCACATTAAACATTAATCTTTGGGATAGGACTCAGATTTATTCTTTGTTTCTGCACCTTGCTGGAGAATTGTTCCAACTGCTCATGAAAGGGCCCTAACCAAGCCTTTGACACAATAACATCCTCCAGCTGATGCCCAGGGCCAAGCTCTTTAAAGGGTCATTGATTTCCTTATATGCAATGACACACATCGATCCCCTGTCCTTGGAAAAAAGAGGTGGAGGGCATTGCCTTTTTTCTACTAGAATACAGAGGAGGATTTTAAAAAGTAAGACAAAACACATTACTAGTTGATGCTGAAATTAATCCTTATTAAAGATCTTCAAGTGGTAACTCAATGAGTGAAGTTTTCTATTCATCCACAGGGCCAATACAGCATAAGGAACCTTTCTTTTGCATCAAACAGTATGACATGGATAATAGCTTAATTCCCGTATTTATAAGCATGGCAATGACAGCACTAACATACTCTGACAATTTGGGCATGCGTGTGCATGCCTGTATATATGCTATATATCCATACATTAGCAAGAAGGATAATCCGGGAGCATAAGCAACACACCTCTGATCTAACAAAACAAACATGCACCTGCCTAACTGAAAGGAACCCTCCCAACACAAGCTGGAAGTTTTGGTTATGTGTGTCCTTAATTAATTTGCTGCGCTGACTTATATTACACTGCTCCCTGGCAGATCCACAGAGAACAAGGCTGACTACTTCATTTTTGGGTGAAACTGTGCATCCTACAAAGGCAGTCCTGCTGGATTATGCTTTCCACTGCTATCCTCCCCCAATACATATCCTATTTTCTCCAAAGCAAAAGGCACATACATACGTTTCTGCACACGTGATTTTAAAAGCTGTTGGTGATGTGTAACTCATAAGCATGATTAAGGAAAAATTCAAAAGAAAGAACTTTCTAACCATGGAACTAATGTACTGAGAGACTCACAGTGGGCCAAAAGAGAGAGAGAGCGCATGAATATGTGAAGCTGCTTCACGTGAAGTGCTCTCTAAATGCAGCTTAGGTTAAGACTCAGGGCCTACACAATTGTGGTAACAAACCAGAGGTTCATTTTGAAAATAAATTAAGGTGAGGTCTGAGAAATGGCATACAAGGCTGACTTTGGCAAATTGGATCTCTAATCTAGAAAACAATGAGTTTTTCCAAAGCAACCTGGATGGGCTTCCACTGATGTTTGCTGAGACCCTTGAAGGGACTGTCTACATTTTCCAGAGCTGAATTAGTGCTTTTTTGGACAAGTCACTATTATTTTTAGGTTCATATATTATTCACAAAAGAACATAATCTTTAATTTATTGTAAGTACAAGCAAAGGCTGGTTAGGTATCAGCTTCTTGGGAGCAGAATGAAATATTGGGGGATGGTTAGAGATTGAATTCCTTAAAGCAAGAATGACAGCTCAGAGTGATGCCTCCACTGCTTCCCTAGCAGTTGAGAGTAATACACTCCTCAAACTGGAATGTTCTTTGAAATGCTGTGGGAAGTGACACAAGCCAGCTGGGCTGCATGCAGTGTAAATGGGTGGAGAAGCTAGGAACGTTTGGATTTGGGTAGCGAGAGGTCATCCTGCAAGATGTGATGCAAACCTGTTTGAATGGGATAAGGCATTGAACAAACTAAAGAAGAGTTGAGGAAAGACTGGTATGGCAACCATGCCTAGCATATCCAGATTTGTGGAAGTGAACCAAGTTGGAGTATGCTTCAGGCTAATTTATGAATAATCACTTTTGTAAAAACATTCAGGTTCAGATGATCTTTAATTCTTGAATGATCTTCAGAAATTGTTTCTTGCCCAAATTATGAATAGATATTAATTATAACAATCTCTTATATTATAATTATAGTGTACTTTTCATTCCAACGGATCCTTAGGCCTTTTACAGCATATGCATAATTCATTTTTGCTCACCTCAGGGCTGAACACAACACTTAATAAAGAGAAGGAACTGTATTAGCTATTAACAAAGGTGATCAGGCCTCTTTTCTCATTCTTCACTTCTCTAGCTTCTTAACCTCTGTTGCAATCACTGGCTGGTGGCAGCAATGTAGGTGGAAAGGGGAATTACAATGGGGGATAAGGGAAAAGAACAAGCTCTCGTCATCAAAGCAATCACAATGTCTCTGACAGTGACCACAGCAGCATTAACTAAATAAAAGTTAAAAAGCATGAGTATTTTAGAAGATAATTATATGATTGCAAAGTTAATGTGTGATTTCTATACTAAACTATACTTCAAAGAATATTTGAGCTGATGTCTTGATATACCCATGTGCATCTTTGGTACAGACCCCTGGGAATTCAGGGTAACCATTTCAAAGTAATGCCATATTAATGTAACTCTGATTGCACTGAACCTACTAGAAACAGAGGCAGGAAATATGGAGTATGTTTTTATGAGTAGGTTTGTACTATTTTGGCTATGGTAAAAATAACAATAAAACCTTTATGACAGCACACAGTCATTCAGCAAAAAGACAGCAACAAGATTAAGACTCTGGATTTTGAAATTAAGGTCCAACCTGATGACCCAAATCATGCACAATAGCAATTATAATATTACACAATTAATTTTTTCCCATCAGAAACCACTCATAATACTGAACAGTTAATCCTTCTGCCTGGATAAAAGTATTATCTGGGAACTGACAGCAAAGCAAGCATTGAAAGGAAGCATTCTTGCCTTTGAGGTGTGAACAACTCTGTCTCTAAATATTTCCAACTTCAATACTCACTATTATGCTTGAAGATTCTAATAGTAGCACCTGAAAGCCTTGCACCAAGAATGAGAGAAGTGTGGTTCAACTCATCACTTAAAATGAGGCAGCCCTGTGGAGAAGGAGTACAATAAGCATCTGCATGAATTGGGAGGCTGTTGACATGCATGCATATGTGTGCCAGTGTACATGTGTGTCTATTGATATAGCATTGTACCAATTAAGCTGAAAGTATTAAGCATGAACTGGATTTTCTGCCACTTTTCTGAAGGTGCCAGGACCCACTGCAAAGGCAGGCGGAAACTGTGGGATCAGATTCTCATGCATTCCCAGGCAGTTCAAAGGGGCCAAATATTTCCTGTAACTGGAAAGTAGTGAATAACCCTAGTAGAGATTGACTGCTTTATAGTGAAATCAAGTCATGTTGCTTCCTTTATCACCTGTCTACAGTCTATTTTGTGTTGCAAGGAAAATGCAGTCACCACTCCATATATAAAGACTGCATGATATTAATGTAAGGAGGAGTAATACTGAGGCTGGGCTGACATCAGCACTTTGGGCTGCAGAAATGAGATTGGGACACATTGATGCCTCATAAATCCCACTTCCATTAAGATGTGAGTGGAGCCTAGGCACCAGGCAGAGTCTTTCTCTGGTAAATGCATATACAGTTCACCCTCAGTATATTTTTCATTAACTAACTCAGTTGAAAACTCGTTTTCTTTTTAAAAACTAAAATAAAAATACAGGAGAAATAACTTTGTATATTACATTAACAGGAGTCAGGATTCACAGGTGAAATTCAAGCTGGAACTGTAATCTAGCTCTCCTTTCTATTACACATCTTGTGCTGTGGTTTCATTACCCAAACGGCAATACAACATTAAGTAAATACTTAATTTGGAAACACCGATTATGCCTAGGCTGAGAGGTACTCACACAAATCTGCCTAAAGACGAACAGTAAGAGTATACACATCTTGACAAGAAATGTAGCTGCTAGGCTTAATTATAGTGGAAAATTTAGGACTAAATCTCCCCAAGACATGGCAATTACACAATAGTTGTAATATATATAATACTATTAATATATATCAAATTGTTATAGTTCTATTCTATATAATGCACATAATAATATCTTTATTTGTGCCACATGTCTAAATATCCCACCTCTGATAGAGACCTGAGTCTCCGCATGAGGCCAGCTAATTGAAGGAAAATTATTTTATAGCTAAGCAAGGGACAAGTATCTTATGATTTTATGTATTCTGCAATTTCATATATTTACCTTTATTATTTCTCTGTACCTATTTTCCCTTTGAAATTGCTAGACAAATTCTCCGGCACCATTACAGATTGAAATTCATGTTCTGGGCAGCTGAAGCAATTCTCCCTGCCCAACCCTTGTGTACATGTATTTTAGAAATTTCTTGCAAAATCTGGATTCATCTTCAACAGTGAGTGAAGAAGTGACTTCACCTCTAGGCTGGTGCTTCAGAAGAAACCTTGATCATACACCACACAGTGCGTTCATTCCATCTCCATCAAGAGGGAATAGTTTCACACTTACATGACACACTTCATATTGTTTCACACTTGCATGAACTAAAGAGGAGCTATTCACTTTCCCAGCTAACCGCACAGTATATCTGCTTGTTATGTCAGGAGTTGTGATTGACAGGATGATGGATTTTCCTGCCTTTGAGTTAGGTACCCCAAATTGGAGATGAAGTCACATCAACACCAAATAAGAACCTAACTTTTGTCATATGGTCACAACTTTAGACTTGCATTTGCTGCCAGCTTTCTTTGCAGGGCTGGCTAGAGATCTGTTCCTTGGGAATGCTAAATGCTGTACTTCCCCCTTTCTGAAAGTGTTCTGAAAAATATCCTAATCATCATCTTTCACCATAGGCAGCTGGGCAATATCTCTGCAAGTAGTCCAAACACAATGCCTGAGACATGGGATGCAACATTTCCTTACTTACTTTTTATGGAGAAACAACTTTGTAAGAGAAGCTAAACAAGTATATCACTCATCCTTAAATACACGTTAGGTATGTGTGATAGCAACACCCAGAGCTAGAAAAAATGGTGAAGGAGCATATTTAAGGTCACAAGCTCATCAGCCTTATGACCCACGCATTCCTGATATCAAGCTTTGTTCCTCGATCAAGCCTTTCCACTTAATGTGTGCCCAGAATACTGCAACAGTTGTTAAAACAATTAATAAGTGATTGCTCTAGGTGTTCCTTAAGGAAATACTCACCTTCCCAACAAGGGCTGGAATATTCATTGAGTTAGTTGCAAAGCCCATGCCAAACACCATAGCATCTTCCACACCAAGGAAGTTGGCCACAAGTTTCTCTAGTTCTACATGTTTGTCTAGGGTGCCTGCAGAAATAAGCACAGAGAATCTTAAGTTTCGTTAAACTGTGAAAGTTAACTTTAGAGACATAAAATGTACAAAAGAACAGGCCAGAAGTATGCCATTAAGCTATACAACATTAAGTTCTAATGAAGGTTTTCCATTTGTATCTTGTGCATGTGGGATAATGCAAGGAAAAGCAAGGATGCAAACCATCTATGACTAATGCTAACAAATACTGATGCTGTTAAGGTAGCAAAGCAGTTGCTTTGGGAAAAAATTTCCTTTTTCCATAACAACAACTTTTGACATAGTTTATTCTGAAGAATAACTTTTTGCCTTTTCACCCCCTGCAATGAGGACAAAACCAACTCCTTTTTATAGGAAAAGTGGGACAAACATCTTAGGCATTCTTGAGTTCTTTCTGGATGTGAAAGCAAAAACTGATGACAACAAAACTTTTCCTTTTTCTCTTGCATGGTTACATATGTGATTTTATATGGACAGGCATGTGTTCTCCATCTTTTTCTACTTCGGAAGGTAAAAGCTATGCCACTCTCTGTAACTGATGATAACTCTCCTCTTTCCTCCCTCGCAACAGTTGAACATAAATGATAAGGCAACACTAGAGAACCTTCTTTATTGCACATTACTCATCTAATATTAGTGCCTGGAATGGCCAAACAAATAAGTTACTCCAACTATCCAACAAAAGTAATAACTTTCCCACCCAACTCACAATGGAGGATGACAACATACAAAAGGCAACAAATGAAAGAGTGGTATTAAGAGATTGAGATAACAAATAACTTTGAACAGTAATGAATCATCTCAACTTGCCAGCTTTCTAGTCTTTGGTTGCCTGGCTGTGCATTGCAGGTACCAAGGCAGAAGGAACTCTTACAGGATGATCTGTGGGGAAGAAAAGAGAGTGGCCTGTGGGTTCTGACAGAGCGTTTCCCCTATGAATGAGGCTGTAAGCAAGGAACAGAAGAACAAAATTAGAGAAGTGAATATCTCACCTCTCTTGCACTGCACAAATTGCTGTCACAATAATATAGACAAAATGAATGACAACTGATGGGAACAAGAAGTCTGTGTTCACTGTGATGGACAAAGTGCAGATGAATGGAGGAAAGCAGCCTCTTGGCTAGAGTGTCTCAGCAAGAATGATGAGTCAGGAAGACGATCTTACCTTCATCATGGAGGAAAGCTCATTTTAAAAAAAGTCAAATAAAAAGGGCAACAGTACAGTTTCAGCAACAGCACTAACTCAGCTGGTTACAGTGAGGGAGTGTTTTCACTATTTTTTCCTCATTAAATATCCAAAGTAAGAATGAGAGTCACTTGGAAACGGAATGTGAAAATTATCTTGCAGGCAGATAACTTTCTAACAGCCAGGGAGTTAAGAAGCAAGGATCATGTGGCTTCTGGAAAAATTTGGATTACATGGGCAGTAAAAAACAGTGGTGCCGTGATTTTGCAGAGAGCCTGCCTGGGCTCTGCTAGACCTGAGACAACTCTGGCAGAGCTTTGAGAATGTCTCTGCACCCATTGTATCAAATTCGATGTACATTGAGCTGGGCTGTCTCTGGCTCTGTGCTCTGATAAGTTAGGTAACATAATACAGAAAATTTGGCTCTGCAGAACCTCCAGTAGATGTGAGTTGACTCGGCATGAAGCTCTCTGAGGACAGCTACTTTGTGCATTTGTAGATCCCAAGATACGCAAGGATATACACTGGCTCTGCACACAGCCACAGCTTAGTAGCCAAGCTCCAGGAAATACAAAACCACATAGTGTTTCAGAGTTGAGACGCTCACTGGAGATGTGAGAATCTACGTCTTGTAAGACCAGTAGGTCTCAGTGTATATTTCTATGGTTAGTTCTATATTTTTTGCATTTTGGGCCCAGTTAGTCTTCAATCGGGTTACAGCACTCATTGACAACTGAGGGTTCCAGCCTGGCCAGCTGCCCTAGTGTTCCCTGCAGATGGTATTTTGTCACTTGAGGGCTATAAGCACACAAAGAGAGGATGAAGTCTGAAATGGAAGCTTGAAATCAACCACACTATGGTTACAGCTTGAATTAGAAGGGGGTTTGTGAAAGCAGGAGATACAAGGAGTGTGTGCTTTGCAAGGCAGGAATTTTAAAGCATGAGAAAATTGTCCCTGACTCCCAGGGGTAAATCTGACATTACTGGGATGGAGTTAAATTGCTTTTTGGGGTTAATCATATGTTTTCTGTTTTTACAAACAAGAAAAGCTTGACTCGCTACAGATTATTCAGTTCAAGCATCTACTAGATGAACCAGAAAGGAACATTTTTGACCTATTTTTATCGATTTTGTGATGATGAAGAATAAGACATTCTGAAAGTGACCAATTCCTACTTATTATTTACTAATTGTAACAGTGAACGCAGATGATATTGTATATTGCTATTGCCTACAAATCCTGGAATACAAATTAGAAACAATGGGGGGCCAGTTTGCAAAACCAAAACCCGAATGACAAGGATTTTCAAAATGAGCCCTAGTTTTGAATTAACTCTAATTATAATGACAATATTGTAAGTGGTAGGTGAGGTGTTGCAGTAGCAACATCAGTACTGACTGTGGGAGGTTTGTGACAGTGATATACATTGAGTAGAGCTGCTAAAGCCTATCAGCTTGCATTTTCCAGGGTTTAAAGTAGAAAGGGTATTTATTTAATAAATTATGGAATTATTTAAACATATCAGAAGATTCCTCCAGTAAGGGTCAGTCCTTGGACACCATATAAACTGAACAAATTATATCACTTCTCTCCACTGGAGGAAACGAGGGGTCAGATGTGCTCTGCTGGAATGAGGCTTGTCCAGCAGCCATTCCCAGCTGGTCACAGCAACCACCCCAATGACCATAAACAGCACTACCAGACAGATGCAAATTTGATCTAAAGAAACTTCCACTGGCACAAGCTGCTATATCTCAAGCTATACAAGAAAGGCAGTAATTACACTGGTCTACATCAAATACAACCTTAGCAGTGTTAAGTCAGGTTATTATGGTCCTTGAAATGTCTTGTATTGTGCTGGATTCAGACCAGTATCATAGTCTGGTGAATGAAAAGAGATACTAGATATATTTTTATTAATACACTGCATACACAGATACCTTCTGTACTTGTCCTATACATCAACATTAGAATTTTTCCCCATACTCTACCTGCTCTGATTTTTATGCTGAATACAGCTTAGTTTGTCCTGAGAAATCAGGATACAACTAAATAATGCATGCCACCTTACTGGGAAAGATGTAAAACAAAAAGGAAAAGAAGAAGCTACCTGCATCTCACTGTGTTTCAGGTTTATATAGTTATGAAAGTAAAATCAAAGACGTTATCAAAAGTGGACTTTCACAATGTTAGCCACCTCCACAGATTTCCATGCTTTTCAAAGCAAATCCCCTCCTTTCCAAAATCTGGTGACCCAGTTCCTGCCATTAACTTGTTACTCACTGCATTCTGGGGTCAGAGAACATGAAGCAGACTGTGTTTTGGCAGACTTTCATAGGCTTACCCGTGCTCTTGGGTTGAAAGTCACTGTCAGTCTACTAGACAGATAAAGCTTGAAAATGCACTTCCCATGATCCACACAGTTAATTAATTAGCTTTGACACTTTCAGCTTGGACAAGGTGGTTTATGCTGCTGGTTAGTCTGCCCAATACAGTCTTGCAGGTTCTTATGTGCTAATGACATGCAGTGGTTAAACTGCCAAGACTGGCAACAACATCCTTTAATAGAATTTTTCATTTGGAATTCTGAGATCCAAAGAAGACAGGGAAACACCTGCTCGCTTCAAATTAAACAAAAGCTGAAGGAGTAAACTGACATAAGCAACAAGTCATTGAAAGAAAAACAACAGATTCCCATAAAAGCCAGTTCCACATATGAACAGCAACTGGGAATCCTATGGATCACTGATGTGACTCACCAAGGTGAATAAGAACCATTACTCCGTGAAAATGATGGTTTGTCAGAGGTACCCGTAGGAGTGTGGGAAAAAGAACAAAACACCTAAACTTCCTTGTCACGCTTGAAACTTAAGGTCACAGATTCACTCTGGTAAGATACTTGTCAGAGATTAAAAAATAATATTACTGAAACACATACACTTCTACAAAAGTAAGATTGGATGAGTTATTAATAGAAGGATGAAGAAACAGAAGATGTAGAAAGCGTATTATTTACTTACAACATTCTACAAGAGTGGATGATGCAGAGGGTATCACTGCCCTACAAGCCCACTACAAGAGCAAAGCCTACCATTGTAGAACGATACATACTGGAAAGATAGAGGGACAGAAGCACGCAGCAATGTTATGTAGTTGCCTCATTTAACACTGTATGTGCATAAAACAGCCCCAAAAGAAATGGGTTTTGAGGAAGCATTTGAAAGAAAGGAAATGCTCAAGATTTCTTAATGTTGCTGCCAGCTGATAGGGCTTATCACACCAGAAGGATGCTGCAGGTGTCATAGATAGAATACTGTACCTGTGTAATTTACTGATTCTCAGAAGAGAGTAGATTGGTTTTAACAAACTTCCAGTTTAATTTAGATCTTCCAGTTTTGTTTGCTTTTTTCCTTTATAGAAACACAAGGCTAAGATTTACAGTTGAAGTCCAGCTGCTTCATGCGGAAGCCTGGATGGCAGTGTTGTAAGTGCCTAAATAATTGCAGGTGCACAGACAACATTATATATCGGAGATATTTTAGGTTTTAAACAGGTCGCACAACCTTTAGTTACTCCTGATGCCTTCAGTTCCACCTGCCAGAAGATGAACTGTCCAGAGCTTAATGGTGCTTTTTGCAAACATACTTTTTCAATGGTGAAATACCAGGAACAAACTTGACCCTTTGATCATAATTTGGATCAGTTATTTATGAGAGGGGAGGCACAAAATGGAAAATTATGTCAGTTGGAAATGTCAAAGAAAGAAAATTCCTCTCATGAACTGTTTGCTAATTTATACCATACCCTATCAGAAAGTAGCCAAGATTATGAAATATGTATATGCACACTAATTCTCATTTATGTGGCTGTATTTCTCCTTAAGCTCCTACTAGGAAACAGTAAATTATAGGAACTTTAGTTCTTTATCTCTTTCCCTGAACTGAAAAATGGGCCATTTATTTTTGTGTTTGTACAATACCGAGTTTAAAATGAGCTCTGGCCCTAATTAAAGCTTTGAAGTGGTATAAAAGAAAGATTGGTCAAATAACTATTTTTACCCTCTTGAAATGCTGCTAGAAATTCGTATTAGGACTTAAAACCTAATGGAAGGAATGGACGGGGATGGAGGTACTTTTGTAGTTTAAATGTTGGCACAGGTTTTTACATCTTGGTTTTTAGAAATCAGATCACAATCAAACATAAAAAATCCTCAAACAAAAACCCCTACGACTGAGTGCAAGCTAGGTGTTAAAAGGTAATCTCGTAACCATGCCCTGCAGAATGAATCACCCTGGAAGTGTTCTGTGCAGGCTCCATCTTGTCTTTTGGCCCAAGACATAATCACAGGAGAAAGATTTCAGAAGTCAGGAATCCTGCTTGGCTGCTTAAATAGCTCTAATGATACAGTTGCTCCTGTTACTCATGTATATCATCTCCATAAGGAATAATGGTGAGTTAGATAAATGGAGCATTGAAACTCCTAGCTGCTCCTGTGACAGCCCCATCACTGCCCTGGCGCTAAGCCTAGGATCAGGGCACGATAATCTGCTTTATTTTAAAGAGTTTAACATTACCGATTTTATTATCATCTGCAATCAGCAAGCAGGAAATAGTGTTAAATAATAATTTGCATATTTCTCCCTTAATAATTTTAAGTTACGTTGCTTAGAAAAGGCTGGCTATAAACGTGACAGGATGGGCTCACACAAAAGGCTTGTGAGCCTGCCTCCAACAGTAGCCACCTCCCTCTCCAGCCATTAAAATACATTGATTTGCATGGGAAAAAAGGACTTCACATTCAATTTGTCATTCTTTTCACTATATAGAGGGAATACATGCTATTTCAAATTTATTTTTCATTCCTAATTGTTAGCATTTTTATTAAGCTAAATATAACACTTTTGAGAGGAAGATTAAAGTAAGTAAAATATAAATAAAACATAGCATAGAAATTTTTGGGGGTAGTTTACATGAAATAAGCTAATATACTGAGTGTTCCAGTTACTTGAATAACTAGTTTCCAGTTACATCCTTCATAATTTAAGAATTATTGTCTCAGACCCAACATTTATTCCTGGAAAACAAAACTTCCTGCTTTTTCATGTCCCAATTGCTTTCTTGATTTATAACTAACTAGCCAAAGAAATAAAAAAAAAAAAATACTTTTTCTGCACCTGCAAGAGAGATTGCTGCTGACAAAAACTGTTTTAATTTAAATTACACATATGGTCACTATTGTCAGCTATGGCCGGTGCAGATCTCTCTGTATCCTCCCCTGACACCTCACACAGTTAATGCAGCATCTCTTCCTCTGGCTTCCGTAAGTTTAACCTTGCTATTCTCAGATGTGTTCAGAATGCTCTTACCATGCTATGCGAATGGTCCTATTGTTCTTCCCAGCCTGTCCCTCTGACCAAGACGGTCCTCATTCTACATCTCCAGCTGCTCCAAAATTTTTTGAAGGATCATTGTTATGCCTAACTTTTTGCTGCCAAGATCCTTCAGGGGCTACTTCCATCCCATGTACCACACAGAACTGAAAAGTCTTTCACCTCTAAGCAGACCATGGTATCGGCATTTTCTGCATCAGAATCATAGAATCGTTTAGGTTGGAAAAGACCTTTGAGATCATCACGTCCACTGTTTTAATTTAAATTACACATATGGTCACTATTGTCAGCTATGGCCGGTGCAGATCTCTCTGTATCCTCCCCTGACACCTCACACAGTTAATGCAGCATCTCTTCCTCTGGCTTCCGTAAGTTTAACCTTGCTATTCTCAGATGTGTTCAGAATGCTCTTACCATGCTATGCGAATGGTCCTATTGTTCTTCCCAGCCTGTCCCTCTGACCAAGACGGTCCTCATTCTACATCTCCAGCTGCTCCAAAATTTTTTGAAGGATCATTGTTATGCCTAACTTTTTGCTGCCAAGATCCTTCAGGGGCTACTTCCATCCCATGTACCACACAGAACTGAAAAGTCTTTCACCTCTAAGCAGACCATGGTATCGGCATTTTCTGCATCAGAATCATAGAATCGTTTAGGTTGGAAAAGACCTTTGAGATCATCACGTCCAACCGTTAACCTAGCACTGCCATCCCACCACTATGCCTTCTGCCTACTGTCTGCAAACAACCACTTTCACACATTCACCCAAGCTACTGCTCTTAGAAGACATGCCCCAAGCCTATGTGCAACTCTTTCTGGTTGATATCTTTCAAGTGTCTTCCCTTAATGTCTTTTTAATCTTAGTGTCCTCAGAAACACTGAAAAGACCCAGATTACTGCTTCGTTAGTTTGTTATATGCTATCTCTGTTGTAAATACTGCCCAACTTTATAAAAATATGAGTATGTGCATGTTCCTAATTCAAGCCAAATTTGTATGATGATTTTCTGGTCCACTGGTCCAGTATTAAGGACTGTACAGCGATGGCCATAGGCATCTCTGACACTTCCCAGTTCTGCTAAATGTTTTTGACCAGAACTGCACAGAGTACTCAAGATGACAGCAAACCACAGGTTTATGCAGTAGCATACTGAGGTTCTACGTTGGCTTTCTGTTCCCTTCCTAATAATTTCTGGTATTTGACTTGCTTTCTGACCACTGAACAATAAACTAATTCTTTCATGGAACTGCCACTTATAACCCCAAGATCTTGCTTTTGAGGGATAATAGTTAGGTTGGTCTTAAAAAAAGGAAAATATTTTTCTTTCAGATTGAAAGTCCCACAGAAGCCTCAGGAATGTTTCTTAAATGACACTGATATGCTAAAGAAAGTGATTTATTATTATTACAATTTAAAAAGGGTGTGTAATTAAAAATGTGGAGTGAAAAACCTTAATCTTTTTATGGAGGACAAATCTAGGAAGACCAGCCACTGTTTTTATCAGTTTCCTATGCTTTTGTGCTTAAACAGGAATGTCTGTTCAAGTGGCATGTGCATTATTATTTTAGAGAAGGCATGAGCAGGGCTTCACAGTTCTCACCGAAGTTAATTTCTGAACTATGTTTACACACACTTAAGTTACTTTTCTGGGAATGTAGAATAATTGTTTTACATTTAGCAAGGTTTAGCCTCACTAAGTTTCCTTAATAAAACACAGTTTTGTAAAGATATAAACAACCATGTTAAAACGTCTGTATTAACTTATTCTGAGAGCAAACTACCTGCAACAACATTCTGACATGACAGCATTTCATACCCACACAGCAGTCTGCACAGTTATAAGAGGAGGAGTTTAGGCAAGAGACTGCAAAGGACAGTTTTACCATCATGTATTCTTTCAAACTTCACTCACACTAATTTGATTTGTTTATTCTTTGTTTTCCCCTCTCTCCGAAATCTTCTCATACTAGTGGAATGATCCTTCTCAAAGAGAGACACCTATCACTGCTTTGAGAGCGATCTTGGTAAAAGCACAAACATGCCAGACACTTAAATGCACATAAGAAGAACAGTACTTTCAAAGTCAATTAGCTTGAAATTATAAATATGTTCAAGCACTCTCTTGGATTAGGACCCCACAGGCAATTTATAGCCCTGGCTCCTACAGCTCTCTGCATTTTTCCTTCAAACCACTTCAGCTCAGCCACACAATAACAACAAAAGTTTTGCAATGTTATCTGCACAGGAACAAAACTGTTCTGTTTTATATTTCTAAGAATGAAGATGGCAAATGATAATTAAAAAAGGTAAGACCTTTCATACAGACCCTTCCCTACCTCTCTCTTGAAAGTATATGTGTATACATATTTAACTTGGATAAAATTTTTCAAATCTGCTCAACTGTGAACCAGAATAGAGCTGAAGCAGCGTAAGAGGATAAAGGAAAAACAAAAGAGGGTATCCACACTACTAATAAGAAGTTATTTTCCTTAGGCTCTTTATACAGTTCTTGGCAGTAGACAAACTCCAACAGAACCAGGGCCAATGAAGTAACCATCGCTCAGAATCGCTCTGTGGAACGGTCTCTCCACTGACTACACCAAGCACAGGCTCTCTGTTAGCTGCCTAGGACAAAATGCTATGACTGCTCATCTGCAGCATCTAAGCCAGGTCTTAACACCCTGCTTTCCTATTTTAATAAGTCTTGATGTCCAAGCTGCTCTCTGAAATTCACTCCCTAAAAGATACTGACAAGACTTGTCCAATGTTCTTTATTTGTAGCCCATTCTTGCATTGTGAATAGTCTGAATGAAGTTCATGGGATTATTTGTTGTGAAAGCAATTAGAATGAATCTAAAACTTTGCTCAATCTTTCAAGATAACTTTGAGTATGGCACAGGAGTTTAGGTGAAGAGAAAGTCCTAGAAAACTGTATACATTGGCTCTAAAAACAGACTGGATGAAGTTAACTAAGATTTTTAATATTTGAAGGGAGAATAAATAATTTCATAAAGGGTTTTTTTTTTTTTGAGAATAAGTCAGTTATACAAGTCTTCCACATAAAAAATTCCGCAAAAGATAAAGAATGAGGAACACCAGGCATACTCTTTGATATACTGAAAACAATTTGAAATGTTCTCAGACAAAATAGAATCCAAGAGAAAAAGATACAGAGAAATACTCCTTCAATACCTGACATGACTAGTAATGGTGACCACTTTCAAGCATGCAATTCACGTTAATATATTGCAGTCACCAGGTGGGTTACCTACAAAAGGAAAGTAGGGTCAATCTGTAAACCCTCTCTGAGTGGTGCCACTGACATGTTTATTATTGGCAAATCAAACTATGATGACAAGATAAGAAGCAGATGACAAGGTTTGCATTATTTTTTTGTCTGGAAATGAGACTTTAAACAAAAAAAAACAAATTGAAGACAATATTTTTTCCCATAAGAATTCTGGAGGAAGAGAGTTTGCTTTGAGAGATACAAAATGAAAATTTTTCAGGTTGCTGAACTGGCAGCAGGGGTGAAGTTTTCTATAAAAGACTTCTCCATGCTGGGAAGCCTACATTTTTTTTTTTTTCTTTTGATAGTTCCCAAGAAGGACAAAGCCTGAAGAGAAACCTCCCCTTGCATTTCTATGGCTCAAAACTGTTTTCTCTGAAATGCAGGCTGATTGCACCATTTGGAATGCAAAGCTTTGTGTAAAAATATACAATTGAAGATAACACTGCGTGCAGCCTACAAACCAAAAAATGCAGACAAGTCATAAAGGACATATAAACCAAAAAAGTGAGATGGAACCTCCCTCAATTTATTCCTTAGAGGCACACTAGACATTTCTATGTTGTGCCCATTAATGTCTGATAAAACATTACAATATATTCTTAGAACATGGATTAAAAAAAAATTATGTAAAAGCTCATTTTACTAATCAGATTAATTACATTTGCCCTAGAACAATTCTTGAAGTCTCAATGTTTAGTTTACTACTTTAAAAAAATAAGCCTGTTACTTCCAGCATTGAAGTCTCAATGTTTAGTTTACTTCTTTGAAAAAATAAGCCTGTTACTTTCATCATTAAAAATCCCAGGTCACTATATGAGACATTTGTTCTTGCTTTTCCAAAAATCAATAACATTTTTCCTTTTAAAAAATTCCATATGTGATAATGAATAATACACAGCATCACTTTTAATAGTGAAACAAGTAATTATTAATGTGACTAAAATTCTCTAAGTATCCAATTCCTTCAAGATATCTGTAAGAAAAAGCATATAGTTCCAGAAACTTTGGTGGCCATCTAGCTGTTTACTCACCCATTTCCTGTCTGGTACTGCAGATTCCTGTCCCGTATTTTTGTAACTCTATGGTCACAGTTTTCAAAGCATTAACATCTGTTTCTGCAAAGCCGAGGTAGTTATAAGAACCCATATTGATTACATTCTTGATAGTCCTTCCTGTAAACCTATAATTAAAACAAATTTTAAAGAACAGCTCAACTTTCTCTCCAACCCCAAACAATAAGAAAAGAAAAGAAAAAACCCTAAAATTCTCCAACCAGATTTTGTTCCACTGTCAAATTCCTATTTGGGAATTTACAATCCTCATACTTTAATGTCCCAAAGGTTTTTCCAGCCTTTCTCTTCTCCTAACTAAATACTGCTTCTTGCTCAGAATGTTTTCCAGACTCCATGCTGGAGATGGCAATATACTGGTATTAGGTGAAAGGGTGCTTTTATGGAATTCAATGAACCAACCAACTTAGGACTTTATTTAAGGAACAACTTGTAGACACTATTTTTTCAAGCAAATTGTCAACTGCTTCCACATAGTCATCAGTGTTCACACACAAGTGGAAATTAAACATGAGGAAAATGTTGCAGGAAAAACTATGATGCATCCAATAAGCTGAAATATAGTCAACCCACACATTGTCTATGTGGTGAATTTCCATATCTATATAATTTGGTAACAGTTGCGATACACTGAAATCTTCAAGTTGTAAACTGCTTAAAACTTACTGCCAAAAGCTCACTGTGTAAATATGAAGACACATTTATGCAATGCAAGAAATTATTATTTAAATCCTAATCGAGGGATACAACAAATCTTGTTGTAATATTCTGACTAAAGGTCTGTTGTTATGAATGCAAGCAGTCTTGCTTGTGCTGACACCACCAAACAAAACCTATTTGTGATAGAGTTCAGTCCCTGCCATACTGCATTTCCAAAAAACATTCATAGAATCATAGAATCATAGAATCATAGAATGTTTAGGGTTGGAAGGGACCACTAGTGGTCATCTAGTCCAACCCCCCTGCAGTGAGCAGGGACACTGCTAACTAGATCAGATTGCTCAGAGCCCCATCCAACCTGGCCTTGAATGTTCCCAGGGATGGGGCCTCCACTACCTCTCTGGGCAACCTGTTCCAGTGTTTTACCACCCTCATTGTAAAAAATTTCTTCCTTACCTCTAGCCTGAACCTACCCTGTTCTAGTTTAAAACCATTTCCCCTTGTCCTAACACAGCTGGCCCTATGAAAAAGACGTTCCCCATCTTTCCTATAGGCCCCCTTTAGGTACTGGAAGGCCGCAATCAGGTCTCCCCGTAGCCTCCTTTTCTCCAGACTGAACAAGCCCAACTCTCTCAGCCTGTCCTCATAGGAGAGGTGCTCCAGCCCTCGGATCATTTTTGTAGCCCTCCTCTGGACCCGTTCCAACAGTTCCATGTCCTTCTTGTGCTGAGGGCTCCAGAGCTGGACGCAGTACTCAGAAGAAAGGGGACAGATTATCAGCATGGTACTGATTTCAGAAAAAATATGCTGACGTATATTAGTCGAGGATCTAGGTATGAGAGGTTAGATGCAACTTTCTGTGCTTTGCAGATATATCAGGAGTATTCTTATGAAGCTGACAGCTGCAGAGTGTAAGCTGACTCACCTAAATGTCCAGTTGTAATCATCCGTAACACGTTCCATGAGGTCAAACTGTGGCCCTGGGACACTGCAAATTGGACGATTCCAGTTATCCCGTATTCTCATATAGAGGTTTCTGGTGTAAAAGTTCTCAAAATCTTGATAAAGTGGCACAAAATCCTGCATTGAAAACATGCACAGAATTATGTTGCTAGAAAAATGTCTTGCTTCTGTACCCAAGTCAGTCATTCCCATTAAAAAGGAAAAACTGATTTGTTAGTAAACAGAGAGCTTTAACAGCCACATGTTCCTATGTCACAAACAACTCCAACCAGCAAATAGCTTTAATTCCCTTTAAATAGTCTTGGCTTTTGGGGGAGAGGGGGAGTATTGGTTGGTTTTTTTATAATGGTCAACAAGTTGGCTTAATTCTCCTGTCCAATATGTGGGAAGTTGGAAATAGAAGAACTCAGGATTCTGTCACTTGGAGAAACCAAATGCTCCAAATTTAACATCTTGCTGTGTATGGAGCAGACTGCAAAACTAGGATAAACAACTCATTATATTTCATGAAATGTTGCATACGTTAGATTAAAGCTAGTCCAATGTAATTGATCTGGGCGTTATTGGCCTAGCCTGGATGTACAAAAAGCGAGTGAAGCCAACTACTTTGGTTGACAATTAATTTCTATCTATAAATTTTACTTGGACATTAAATTAAAATGAAGGTGTGGGACCTAAGCAAAGTTTTATATGAAACAGCAATATAGCCATATTAGACACTGGATACAAAAACCTGATAAAAATAACATGACATGTAGTTACATATGTGGGAGAATGGAGAATTAAATGAACGTGGATAGGAAAAAGATTTAACTGGCACATATGGAATCAAAATACCTCAACAAATGGCCGAATCATGAAGTGAATTGAAAAGCATATTCCATGAAAATGCTGATAAAAAGACTGCACCATTATGTTTCATTAAGTAGTGCATACATCTTCAAAAAGCCAAAACAGTAAACAATTTTGGGAATTTTATTTGTAAGAGGAACAGCAACATCATTTGCATTTTTCCTCTGCTATGCCAGGTATTATTGTAAATGATGGCTCAAACTGCACAGAGAAGGAGGAGCAACAAAAAAAATCTAAAAAAAGTTAGAAGGCAATTGAGCTTGCTGAGGTGCAAGTTTCATTTAGAACTATCTGGGATGAAAAAATTTCTAAGTCAGGACTCACAAGAACTCAGGCTACATTCACTTTGTGCTGGGACAATGATTCCTGAGTGCTCTGTTCAGCAAACGTAAGTCAGCAATTACCAAGATGTTAGCACTACCTATCGCTATGAAAAACAGCCAGATGGGACAAAGAAAAATTGGGGTTTAAGAGATTTGGAGAGATAATATATTTAACAATATGGCATTTCCGAGTTTTTTTCTGTGGATTGACCTAATACACTGAGATTCTATGTTGCTGAGAGTATTCTGACACTCTTAGAACAAGATGAACATCTCTCTGGGTGAAAATTATGATTTTATTTTTGTACAGGTACATATTCATACACACATGTTTAACTATACTGCAGTGTGTGCCATTCCTCTCATCCCTATGCAATGTTCTTCTCTAAGATGAAAGTTGTGTGCTAGGTTACTTTGGTAGGTTATTGTATGTAACTTGTAAGCAGGGGAAAACTCAGCTGTGGATACATAATATCTTTTTCATACATACTTTTTGTTGTTCTCTCTCTGCAGCAACGTTACGTTTTTCTAGTCCCCAGGCTCTCATAAAATCTCGCAGGTAGCCAAATATTGTTCCCACTCCAAAACCCAGGAAAGTAAGAACAGCAACATACATTGGTGCCTGTTCAAAGTGCTCAATAAATGTTTTTTTGTAGAGAGTTCCATTTGATACACCATTCTTCTGGAAATACAGAAGAGAAACTTGTGATTAATACATTTAATCTCATCAAAGCTTAGACCTTAGACCTTGAGGCAAATATTTTCTCTAATATACCACAAATTAGGAGAGACATTTAGACCTCACACTGTGTCAGCTCATGCCACCTATACCTGAAGAGGTCAGCAGCAACACTGCAGTTGCTACTGACCACTACAAGTGTCTTCCATTTTCTCTCCTCTCCACCAATGTCCTTAATTGCAGGTGTCTTCAACACCACTCCCTTGTCTATTTTGAAACATGTGAAACTTATGAAAGATTGGCAACATATTATTGTGTAATTGGACAATTATTTCAAAGGTGATTAAATGGAAACCACAATGCTCTGTTCTTGCAAGACAGAGCTATAAAAAAGGAAGGGCAGGATTAAAAACTCACCTACACTGTGCCTGACTGCTTCTGGAAGTCTTGTGTAACCCATCGCAGCAACTAACCTATATACAACAAATCCTGTCTAAAATAGGACACCCTTACCGTGATGTTCTTCGGATTTGAGGAAGTATGCAAAACAGCTATGATCCCAGCATTCTATTTCTGTTCTGATTTCACAAATGCTTTAAATCATATTTTCAGTGACCTCTTCCATACTTCTAAGGGTATGTAAAAAAAAAAAAAAAAAAGGAAAAAAAAAAAGAAAAAAAAAGAGGAGACACACACAGACACCCTGCTTGTTGGAATTAGTAACCCTATGTGAGCAACTTCTAGAAAGTTACAACCACGTGACAAAATATTTTGTCTTGAAAATATTCTAAAATTTCCATTTTCAAATTAAAGCAGCTAAGGTTTTTCAGTTGCAATCTTCTCAAACCAACTTATATTCAGTAGGCTTATCAGATTATTCTTTGGAAGAGAGGTAACTCCTTTATTTCTGCAAAATATGATGTCATTTACAGTTACTGACTAGTAACAAACAACCTGCCAAAAATAACAAGACGTAATCCAGAAAATATAGTGCCCTCTGTAAAAAAAAAAGAAACAACCCCCAAAAACCCCAAAACTAAAAAAACCCCAACCAACCATATGTTTTTGAACATATTATAAAGCAAGACTACCGACATATGAAGAAATACCATTAATACATTGCTGCCTGCGGGATGGATGAACTAGAAAAAGTAGATTATCTATTTATGTAATGCAGCAAGCTGAAACAGAATAATCGTGTTAAGAACAACTGTAAATTCACTGTACTTGTCAGACCTAGAGTATTATTGATCTTCATACTGAATTAAAAAGCCTTAATCCTCAAAAGATTTTTGTTTCAGTAGTAACTTGCTGTCCAGTCCTGGATTCAGGAAGTTTTCTTAGGAGAGGAAAAAATAAAAGAAAAAAGAAAAAAGGTATCGGGCACAATGTAGAATATAAAGAATTTGAAGGAAACCCAAAAAGGAAAAAATTGCTGGTAGGGCTGAAGAGAAACACATTTAGAGTTTGGAAAGACTTATTGCCCTGTGAAGGAGAAGGAATCCAGGGCTGGCTTTCATCATGTGAGGGTAGACCTTTGAAGCAATGCTACACACGCACTCCTACCTCAAGCTAATTGCTCTTTCTGGGCAACCTATTTACCATGCAAAACATTTTATGAGGATGAGTTAAATACATGGTCAAGTTGTATTTCACATGAGCCACAACAGCTGTGTGCACACAGTGACAAGATACAGTATTTCATCAAGGATTAAGCTCAGTCATATTTACATTTGTCATGGGCTAAGAGCATACTTATGGTCATCTCCGGCAATTCAATTGACATTGTAGCCTGTTAAGCTGTGATGATGTGATAATGCTCCAGGGCCCAGAAGAGACACTTAATAAAATTGATAAACAGAACCATCATGCTAAGAAACACTTTGTTGTTATATATCTTATTAATAAAGTGAGGAAAACAAAGAGCATTTCATCCATCCCTAGAGTCCCACAAAAAAGTAGAGAAAGAGTCTCAGGACTGGAATAACCAAAACAACTGGATTTGCTGCTTCTGGAGAGTGGTAACGTGGATGCTTTTGTGCAGCGCTTCAAATTCAAGCATTGAGGTACGGGTGACTGACTGAATGTCATGAGGAAGTTCAACAATTTCAGCCAACCTAACTGGTTGGTGGATGAATGGTTAATTGTTATTTTGCATTACATTACTGTTGACTTTTTACATGTTATCATACAGTTTTATTTGAGAAGGATGAGGCAGAATTGGAGACTGTCCATTTAAAGCAGCTAGACAGTAAAGATAGATGTAATTAAGCTGTTGCTGGCAGCAAAATCAAATACAGCAGATCTCCTACAAATGCCTGAAATGATTCAGAGATCATTAGTTGCACTAGTTACACACTGGGTGCTCTGCTGAGTTGTACATGCACAAGTATATTATTATCATCTGTAGTAACTCCTGTAGCAGACAGTATATTTTCCAGCTCCATACCTCAACTGTACCAATCCTAAGTAGCAGATGATTGGGCAAAGATTCTAAAAAACAAAAATAGAGAATGATACTGTCCTCAGTATATTCTCCCAACTTCCAGCAATAATGATACTTTCCTCAGTATATTCTCCCAACTTCCAGCAACTGGTGGCTTTGCGATTTCATGAGCCTGAGGTTGTGTTTTCACATTTAATAGCAATCAGGGGATAACTGTGAATTTGCCCATCATTTGTGAACCCACAAATACTGCGGAAATGAATTGTGAATTTTGATAATTGATTTATTCTGTAAAAAAAGTATTTCTTTTTTATTATAAAATTGCCTGATAATTTCATTTGACAATTTACTTTGACCATTGTTGTCTGTTCAGATTTCCTACTCAACTGATTGCACAACTCATAATTTTCCATACTTAAATGACTTCTGTCTTTCCACTTTCTCCACTTGTCTCTTCCCAAGCTGAAGAATCTTAATCTATTTAATTCTAGTCTAGTGTCCTTGTCCTTATATAGATTTAATTAAAAAAAAAATAAAAAAAAAAAAATCTATATTTTAATACTTAAACTTTCACTCTGCAGAGTTCAATAATACCTTTCTGAGATGGCAGGGGAAGGGAATTAAAATTGTATACACCACTTGAAGGCACAGTATGGATTAACAGATCTGCAAATGACACTTTGTCTTGTTTTCTGTTGCTTTTTAAAAGACTGTTAATATTCTATTTGCCTTCTTGCCACAGTTCACATTTTCAGCAATATCTCTTATGCCTACAAAATATCATTCCTCAGTTGCAATAAATATCTAATTTAGAGGACACTACTATTTTTGCATTCTTAGGTTCATTTCCCCCTCCAATTAATTCTTTTTTTTTTTTTTTATTTAGTGACCTGCAATTTTGTCTACTGTTTTACCACCATTACACACTACCTAAAAGAACTTTCTGCAATACTTGCTGTCCAGAGCTGATTTTTCACCACCCTGAAGAATTTGGTATTGTCAACACATATTGCCACCTATTTCTCCTCACCCCTTTTTCCAGACCATTGGTGCAAATGAGAGAGCACAGGTCCAATAAGAGATCCCTGGGGGACTCCATTCTCTGCATCTCCCTGGTAACCTTTTCAAAAATCATATCTTATTTGTAACTGCCCATTTTTCTGGCAAAAAGCCCAACTTAAGCAGCAGCCCAAAGTTACTCAGCAATTTTACGTTTGGCTTCCTTTAAAAATCTTGAGTAAATACTCTTTGTGATATGGTAATCCACATTTTATTGATTTGCTTTAAAAATTATGCCAGCATTCCATATCAAAATAGTTTCTCAGTAGTCTGTCACAGACTAAGTACACTTCCCAGGCACAGATACAAGGAATCTACCAATACAATGTAAAGACACCCAACACAGAAAGGCTATAGATGAAATTAAAAATGAATGGATGTTCTGCAAATGAGTTTGTCAAATCTAGGATTTCATTAACTTCTCAGAAGCCAAAAGCACACTCAGGATATGCACCTTCTGTATGTTGAGTCTGTGCTTAGCTATTAGATCAAGCTGCCTTGTACTCTCTTGATACCAAAGGTCACACTGACAGCTCCAGCCTCATAACTCTGTAGCACACAGACAACCCATGCCAACAGATTTGGCAGCAGCCTTAAACCACAGCTCCAAATTGGTTTCCAGTAAGGCACTCACAGCAAGAGAATTCCTGGGAAATATTTTGATGCCAAGGAAGTCAACAGGGGTGATGCTAATGCAGTAAAGTCAGCTGTCAGTGCAATATCTCTTAGATCCCCATATTCTGTAGTTATCTGAAGTATTTTGAAACTCTCCCCTAATGAAGAATCCCCTCCTAAATGCCTTCAGTTTTTAAAAGTGAGGAATTATCACTAACAACAAATCTAACAGTGCTATTAGAATGGGCATCAGTATAAAATACTGAATATAATGGACAGTCTTAGTCAAAATAGTTTGCTGTAATAATAATATAAACTAACCTCGAAGTCTATTAAGCACACTCCTGGCAACATTTTTATAAGGAATAGTTATAAAACATGATACTTGCATTAGCAAAGAAAAATAAAAGATAGCTATGCAATAGCATGAATAATACGTAAATATTTGCTCACACTACCCTTAAATTGAGGAGAGAAAATTTCATTGCATTTAGGTCCTGCAGCATCTGGAATAGTGCTAGTTGGCATAAGCCAGATTTGTATCAAGGGGAGAGCTAAGAATTGAACAGCATGGACAGTATTAAACCTGTGTGCTGGCCCTGATTAATTTACTAACAAAGAGGTAACCACTTATGCTGGCATAAGTTAGGAGTAAACCTGTGTGAGTGGAGTTGCGTCAAAGAAACGGAGACCTGAGAACTCATGTTTCATGTTTCATAAACACAACATTTCTAAAGAAATCGAGAAATCCCAATCTGCTTTTTGAAACCTCTCTTTAATTAAATATTTTTGAGCTATTATGGCCACTTCCAATAGAGCAAGTCTTTGTCTTTAAATATAAGTTCCCCAATAGGAATAAAATCTGATCCAGAAGACTTTATTTTACTCTCCCTCAGAAGAGAGTTTGAGCAGAGAGTTTGAGCAGAGAGTTTCATCCATTTCTGGATCTGATGTTAACAAGTTATTGCATACAACCTATTAAAAAAGCAATGTAAGCTGACTGATCTACATAAAGCTTCCAAGACACCTATGAATATGAAGAGATGGGTGTTGAAAACTGAACCAAGTGATAGCCATATATGTTCAGTATCTGCCAGATTTCAAGACGACATTGAGATCTTTAGCAAATTAGGACAGTGCATTGCTACAGCTAAAAACTGACAGGGGAACAGACTGATAATCTGATAAGCAACATCCGATTTCCTGCAGATAGTTTGGTTCTACACAGATGCTTCCTCCCTAACATTAGAAGAAAAGCATATGGGGCAAGACCCTAAATGTGGGTGATTTTAGATGTCCTAGGATGTATGAGACAGCCACATGGGGGTGACAGGACCTATAAAGGCCCGTATCTTTCTGGAGCAGAAGCTGAAGATGGGGTACTACAGGCCACCACTTTAGCCGTGAGAGGGGTATGGTCCAGCTCATTCCCACTCAGAGCTTGCCACTGGATAGTCGCAGTCTGAAGTGGCTGATGTGCAATTCTGTCCCCTACAGATCATTGTCACGAGAAGGCTGGGTCTAAAAGAATAAAACTGTCAGGTTCTATGCAGACCCACCGGGTTGACTTTCATTATTATTATGTTTTCCCCAAACCACCATACCTAGGCATCCATTAGACACTGCGGGATTCTTAATTATTGTATGCAGTCCCCAGGAAAAGAAAAAGGGAAATTGAAATCATGAAAATCAGAAGTTTCCTATAATGAATATACTATTGACACAAATTGAGATTACTTCACAAATCTCTTCAGTTACTGTCAATGATATCCTTTACTTTAAATATCTGGTTTCCTTTCTGTTACAACACATTTCAGATCTTACAGGCTCAAGTTTCTAAAACATAAGCTAAAAATGGGTACATGGGGAATTCACAGCTTACTCAGCTATACAGACAAGACTTAAAGGAAAATAGTTGTGAAACTGACATGTCTAGAATGTGCTAAAATGAAGGTCACAGCCTCTTGTGACAAAGCCACAAGAAAGTATAATCTTCACACAAAACAAACCATAAATAGGAACCAAGCCAAAAAACCTTTAGTTCTTATTACTGTGTGTCTGCAGAATCCTTGTTAGACTGATTATTGATTTCTGCTGAAGTTTCAAGAAAAAAATATATACCTGGTAGTAAGGCAATCAATAAGGACTAAGAGTAAAATTTCCAAGACTGTCCAGAAGGTTTAAGAAATATAGGACACCTTCAGAATAATTTAGGAATCCATATGCTATTGAACTTGCCAGAGATTTAGAGTTTAACAGCTCAGGAACTCTGAAAAGTTTACTCCCTGTAAACAGCATTAACTACTGCTTGTTCTGTTCTGCTACTTGAGGTTTGTATGAAGATTGGGCCCTTTCAGCATACTTTTCACAAACACCAGGAAATGGCTTTTGATTTGTTAATCAACTGTCATCTAATTACTGACTAATAGCTTGCAGCTTCTCTGTACAAATTCATGACAGCACACTACAGGCAAATACCAACAAAGGTATGAAAAGACAGGATCTTCACCTTCCAGACTTGCATCATTTTTTTCAGTCGAGCACAAGTGAAACTCCCAACATATTCATTTTATTATAAATTCTTTCAGCACCAAATAATCAAGTTCTGCAATGCCAACTATGACATTAATAATATGAAAATACAGATGTGAATGAGAAACACATTAGAAATATACTGTTAAACAGAAAACTTTGTTATATAGTTAGGAAAACAATACTCTTTCAGACTAACATTTTATCCTGATACTAAAATAATACTTTTGAGCAGGAGGTTAGAAGGATGCAGAAGACTTACTCATAAATAATGTTCAGGAAGAAGAGGGTGGTAAAAGTCTAGTGACAGCAGTGGCAGGAGGTCCAAACCAGAACAAAGATGAACTTGGAAGGTGTACATTTCATTGTCTTAGTTCTCTAAGTTTTTATGCAGGTATTTATATTATTTCAAGAAGTCTCTCAGCCTGATATGTCAGGATATGAATTTCTAGCCCTGCACACACTACAAGCAGTGTACATTCTGGCATCAGTGACTGTTTATTTGCAACTATTAAGTAAACAGTCTACTGTGTGCAAATTTTGCAGAACCTATAGATCAGCCCATATTTTCATCGGGTATGAATTTAGTTCAGCAAGTAGAACTGCACATAGCAGAATGGTCATATTACAGTGTCTGTCAAAAGAAAAGCTACATACTTGTCTTTACAGCAGAGATGCTGAGAGTCATGCGCACAGACTCAGGACAAATGCCAGTAGCAAACCATGAAAACATGGTGATGATGGGGACAAAAATCTAAGAACACACTAAGTTGACCTGTAGGTTTCAGAAATTGCAATTTAAACCATAACTGATACTATCCAATACCAACTAACTAAGGCACTTACATCAAACAGCACACAGGAGGTAAAAAAAAAAAAAAAGCATCATAAACTCTTTTCCCAATGGCTTTACATCTGAACATTGCAAACCATTGCAAGAAACACTAGAAAGAAAAAGGAATATCTATGCCTGATAAAACTACTACTCTGCCATTACTCCCAGAAAATTCGAAGTGGACTCAACTCAACATAACTAGGAAGGCATGAGGGCAAAGATGGAGCTTAATAATTTCAAATTATTAGAGACAAAACAATGAAGTTCACTACCCAGAGAGATACTTACAAACACCAGAAGGTATTTCCCAACCTTAGAGCAATTACAGAGTAGAAAGCCAGGCACGTTGAATCAGATGAAAGAACTGGATGAAACGCCTAGGTTACAGCAATCCTGATATTGTTCATGGTGTCAAGTTGCAGCAAGCATTTGCTATTGTTTCCAAAGCTTATAGTAAGCTACAAGATTCACACTGCCTGGCCACATCAGAATATCTCCTGATCATTCAAATCCTGTGGCTTTGGCTTTAAGAATAAACAAACAAAAAAAGATGATGATGAAGTGGTATCACTTCAAAGGCTGTCAGTTTCTGCACATCACTGGCAATGATCTACTAATACAGGAAATTTCTTCCAGACGTGATTTGTCATTTAGAAATTCATTCTATGGATCTCATAGACCTTTTTTATAAGAAACTAGTATTTGTTAGGATCAAGACTGTAACTGAATGGGAAGATACTTGAGATGATCTAACCAGACTGTTAGTGATTTTGCCCAGTGTTGATTCTCAGCTAAAATCTACATGAAGAAATCCACCAACTCAATTTCCTACATAGTGACTTTGTGAAGAGCACCAGAAAGTGTTTTAACTAGCATCAAATTGCTCTCCCTGCAAAATTCCCTTGTGAAGAAAATGCTACAAGTGAACAGACAGATCTTATGCACTAATTTGCAAAACTGAATCATCATTGGATCCCAGAGTTTTTGCCATTATATAGTACAACAGCTTCAAACAGGGCCAGGATTTTGCATGGTAACAAATGGAAACAGTTGAATAATGAGACATGTATCCCTTATCAGAATGGATGTGTTCTTGGACTTTCCTGGATCATGCCAAATACAACACAAGCTTCAGTTTTAATGTGTTAAAACTTCAGAAACCGTCTCAGGCCATCATTGGTTCCTGAGATGACAGCACCAGTTTTGATGAAGATTTCTGGAAGCATAATACATCAGGTCCCTTGTTAAAGGATCACAAATGTAATTTACAGCATTCACACTTCCTACCTGAAAGTTGCCTATCATTAGAATAATTTGCACATTATTCTAATTATTCTGAGAGTTATGCACAGGTTAATTTGAATCAGTGTGTCCTCCTAGACATTTCTATTATTGCAAGGAGCAACGTATCATATTCTCTGGTGATGACAGAGAAAATGATTGCCAATTTTGTTAAGGCAATCAGTCTTAGCTGGATTTATGCTACCTCTTCCAAGGAATTAACTACTTTTAAATGATATTTAAACACAGGTCTTTTGTCATACCGTAGATGGAGAGGAACAAGAGAGAAGTGAAATACCATAATAAAAAAATTACCAATTTAGTAATGGGGAAAGCAGAATTTCTCAGGAACAGCTGGGAAAGAGGCAGTCAGGATTTGTTTTGCTAATTTTACAGGTAGGGGAACTAAAAACTCAGTAGTAAGATGACCATCTGGGTAGACAAAGTCCTTCTCTAAGCTAGGATAGGACGTAAGCATCAAAAAAGAGCCCTGGGGGGGAAAAAAACCTTTTAGCATAAACTCACTTATTGTATAGCACATAGGTTTTTAGGACAGAAGAATTCGAGGAACATGAGGGAGACAGCCATCCTTATAAATGTGCCAATAGCTTGACACCTTCAAACACAAGAGAAGCAGTCTTAAGCAAGACAACAGGAATTCATCTAAACAATAGTTAGGCAACTTGGCAGCAGTGCCCATGGCATAATTAAAGTCAGATGGACTATACCAAAGCCAGCATCAGAACTGGCATACGTGACCAAATCAGTGCACCATTTACTTAACAACATGACAAGGGCTGCAAATCCTCAAATCATCGTGTGAGAACCCCAGAAACCCACAGAGTAACCTGGATTCGCCGACTTGCACCCTAATGCAGAAAAGCTTTATTTTAACAGATGACAAACAACTACTTACTTTAGATATTTTTTTCCACCTAAAACGCTACAGAAACAGCAACATCCTTCTCTAGCTACTTTTCGTTTAGAAAATATCAAGAAAAGGTGGTTTCTATCTATTATGATTAAGTAATGCCCACCTCTACACCTATGAGGAACTCACAGGTGGACTCCTCCAGGATCCCAGAGGCGATACAACAGTTCTGCAAGAGGCTGTCTCTTCCCACTGATTTCCATTTCTGCCTTGTACAATTGGAAAAGATGACCCAGGCCTTTATGATGTCTTAATGTCTATTTAATCATAGTGATATTCATTAACCATTATGAAATTGTCTAATTCAATCTTAGCACTCAAAACAAAAAATTGTATTCTACTTCTATTGCTTGAAGACTAATTAAAAAGAATCTAGGAATAAATTGTTACGTGATTTTTTTTACTACACCATACATTAAAATACTGTTTATAAATTGTTCTAGTAATTATGTAAGTCATAACACTGAAGATGAAAATAGATGTCTTTCTCTCACCTGAACCTTCTGTAACTATCAGGTTTGCAGAAATCACTGTTACCTGCTCAAGTTTTACAAGAATCTAGATATAGACAAAAAGGAAAGTCCTCACCCCACCATGCACTAATTTTCATCAGTAGATCCACATCTACCTAGAGGCAAACACCTACAGGCTGCGGTTCTTGGCTGAAAGGGCAAGAATTAGGAAAAAGTAGCACACCAGAAATGCAAAAGACAGAAATCAGGTGCAAGAATACTGAAGCATGCTTCAGGTGACTGAAGTGTGGGGTGTTTTTTTTTTTTTTTGGTTCAACAAAGAAAGACGCCTTTTCAAATGCATAGCAAGAAGCAAAAAGTCATTTGAATTAGCCTTTGTATTTGAACAATTTTACTATGTTTTCTAAGAAAGGAATGGCTTATACCCTCGTGTTGCCTCTCTGTCTGCATGTACCCCTCTAGTAGCTTTTGAGCTCATAGACCAATGTCAATCAAATCTGATGGAAGAATAGAGGTCTTCAAGATACTTTCCTGAAAGCTTCAGGAAAATCTGACCTTGATAGGGCAAAGAGATCCAAATCCATGTACTGAAGGAAAGAGATTAATAACTTGGCTCTTTAGCCATTCTTGGAGTGAATTATACAAGCACAAGTGTAATGACCCACAAGCCAGCATATAAACAGCTCTGAACAAGGTTCAGCACATTCTGTCTCTTGTCCATCTGGAAAGTGAGGGTGTGGTAGGCAAGCTGGGATGTTCTGGGGTGGTAGAAGATGCTGGACACAAAACAAGATGAAATGAGGCTTTATTAGACCCATTGCTCATGGAAAAAACAGTTGTGGACACATTTCACAAGCTTTTGTATTATCCCAAATATTATTTCTTCCCATATTGCTGTGGGGCAAATTAAAAAACTACTCAAAACATTGTTGCACCTTGGAACTAGTTTAAGTAGACATTAGGGTATCTTAACTCAAAGTTTTCATTTATACGCATCATAAAATGGTAGAAATCAAGGGACTTAGGAAAAGCAGGAAATGGAACAGCAGAATAACAGATTTCAGGAGAGCACAATTGTACTGAGAAACAGCAGGCAAGTCTACAGGAAGCAATATTAAAGCTAAAAGGAGTTAGAAAAAAACCCAGACATCTCTTAAGAAAATAACATTAAGGGCAAAAGGACAAACCACTCTAGTGCTACTAAGCAGTATGCAAGTCTCGGCTGAAGTACTCTACCCAGCTTTGGGATATGTGTTTCGGGAAAGAAGAGGTGAACCAAATGGGAAGAGAAGCATAAAGTATGGTCAAGTAAGTTACAAGGGAAGAATGAAATAATTTGAATCATCTAGTCTAAAGAGAAGAGAAAACCCTAGTGACTGGCAGTCTAAGAGTCTTCAAACATGTACAAGGTAACTGCAAGAGGAAGAGAATAATCTATGCTCTGGAAAGCATCAACTTGCTTAAATCACAGCCAAGTTGATCTAAATCAGACATTGGAAGGAACTGTCTACTGATAAAAGCAGTTAAACATGAAGCTAGAGTAATGGAGGTGTTTAAGATGGTATAAACAAACGTGTCTCAGGAACACTTTATGTATAGTCAAAGCTGATAATGTGTAGCAAAAGATATCAGAAAGCAGTGCTCTCAGCCTCTTAACAAAATCCCCAAACAGGGTAGCACGGCTTATGGGCTAAGAAACTCCAGAATAGCCTTCAAGATACTCTAGCATAAAACTAGCTCTGGATAAAACTGAGCCTGCCTTGTTGTATAGGAACAGACTAGATGACATCTCAAAATAATTTTAAGCCATATTACTTATTTTCCCATTTACCTTACATTCAGAAACCTCACCATGACATGAAACGTGGAACAGAAAAGATTGAGCACTCCGAAAACAGCTGATACGTGTTTTGCACAGAGTGAAATGCAAACAGATAGAGAGGATGTCTAAACCATGGATACTGGAAGAAGGAAGTAGATATATAGAGTTCCTGTTTAAAATTAAAATAAAATTAACATGACTCTGGCTTTTGGCAACTGTCCGTATCTGGAGAACTTGACTCTGTTCAGCACATTTTACAAATCAGTGAACAAAGTTGTGGCTAAAAAAGAGTGTATAGACTCCTTTTTTTTTTTTTTTTCTCTCTTTTGTGGCCACACAAACCCCCCTGTTACCTCTATCTCAACATCTTTATATAGCACCATTCTAGTATACTGATCCTCTGAGAGATCTGACAATGCTTCTCTGACTTTTCCATTAGGATAACACTTTTATTCACACATCTGTGCCTGTGCTCCTAAATTTGGGAAGTACTGAGACAGAACAACAGTAGTTGGCAAAGACTAGGCAGGACAATCTAGAAGGGATGTGCTGAAGCTCTGATCAACCATACACTCTCCCAAGCTACCTGACACATTTCAGGAGTGACAGAAGATGCCTAAACACCAATCTTATTTCTCAAATATGACCATTGTCAACAACATCCAAAAAAAGCACCCCTCTCTCTCTCTCTCTCTCAGAAAGGAACTAGTTTTAAAGCCCATCAAAATTACTAGTAAAACTAATAGTCTCATACTTCTGTAAAAATAGTTGCTGTTTAAAGTTATACACGATAAGCAAGTCACAGTAAAACTTCACACAGAAGATAAATAAACCTTTTTCAGAAGACCTCACGTTTCACTTCTACCCTTCCACATCTGAAAAAAAAAAAAAAAATTACAAACCTGAACATAAGGTTAACGCTGTGCCCTTTAGAGTGGCTGCTACAAATATATTTGTGCAATGAGACAAATAATGATCAATGACAAAAGGTGCAGGCGTCTCTCTCAATTGTAGTGGAGAGAGAGGCCTCAAATTTGTTTTGACAACTTTAGCTCATCCAGTAACTACTCTGAAAGGGTGAACTACATACTTACATCCTACCATCTAGCAGAGAAAAGTATCATTTACTTCTGAGGAATGTCCATATGTGCAAAGTAATATGATCTCACTAGCCTGTCCCATGGTACAAATCAGTTGATAAAGAATTAATAAAGTTCAGTTACAATGCAGGGAAAAAAACCACCTGAGGTCTCATGCACATAAACTCCTCACAAAATCTGTCTAAGGAGACACTCCTGTAGGTAAATATTTAGATGTTTCAGTCATAACGCTTCACAGTGAATTCTGAAACAATACTAGTATACTCTAACAACTCCTTGTTTTACATTCTTTTCCATTCCACAGGGAAGGAAGCTCTGCACTCCCTCATTCTTATATAGGAAATTAATCATCATAAACTGAACTAAGAAATTTTATGTGTCCATCCTGACAGATCCCTTATGGACTAATGGGATAACTTTAGCCTGTGTAAAAAATCAGCTGATACGAAATCACAAATGACAAGAGAGACATGCAGAATAACCATCATAATTCAAGAATATCCCCCTTTGGGGACCAAATTCATACCAGGTAGTATGGTTGTCTCTTTCCCCTCCCCACCCGTTTTTCTTCATTTTCATGGATCAAAGCTAATCTTTTAGACCATAGCAGCTGCTGGAAGATAAAAAGTGTAGTAAAACACTATTTGCAGTTCCTACATCTTAATTTTTTTTCTGCATTCTGCTCAAGAGGAAGAAAGTGGAAGCTCTTAGAATAAAACTCAAGTAGAGCTGCCCAACAGCAGGGACTCACGAGGCAGAATCCAGGGTCTATCAGCAGGGGAATATGGCTAATACACTGTGAGCTCCAAAGAAAACACAACTTGGTACTCCGGAAACGCAGCTATGGGCAACAGCACCAGGCCCTAAGGAAACTTCTAAAAAAGATGAATCTTGCTTCCAGAAAAACAGAACTGTCAGCTGCAAAGGCTAAACTAGTAATTAGCTTGAGTTACCTGTTTAAATAATTGCTTGAGTTATGGGAGGACCTGATGTTTTCAACGACGTCTCTTCTCTTTAAGCAGCAGTGCTTCCACTCTAGGCTGGCAGATGATACATAATGCCCTCCGCTGCCAAGCTACACTCCTTATTTTGCAGTAAGTCAGCTCTACATGCAGGTGATTTCTGCAATGCTTGAAGGCAAGGTCTTGCCTCAGTGACACTCAGGAGCTTCTGGCTCACAGTTTGTACAACTGCTTCCTGATGCTGAGTTTTACGAAAGTGAGGTATTTTGGCAGTACCTTCCCTCTGCAAGAGGCAGTGGCTCTGGAATCAGACTCAGCTCAATCAGAGCTGTGGTATGGCTTGAGTCTTCCCTACATCCACACAGAAAGAAAAGGCAGCTCATATCTCCATCCAGTTCTAGAGTCTAATCCCCAAAGTGTACTATGAGCTCTAGCTTTAAGTCCAGTTAAAAGAGAAATAAATGAGAGGTTTCTCCTTTTGGATGAAAGGAGGGCCAAGGCAGTTCAGACTGTGCTAAGTGCTTGCTATAGCCATGTCCATTGGAGCTGCTGTGTGGAAATGATATAGAAATGTACAGTGAAACACATTGGCTTCCCTCAGGGACCTTGAAAGATACCTAGAAAAAGTTATGCCCATTTCAGCATAGTCGGAGAAAAGCATGCAGAGAGATTATCTCTCTTGATGTCAAATACTCCGCAACATAAATTCCATTTTCACATATTTTACTTACACGTTTGCTTTACCAAATGCATTGCTGCTTCATTCTCACAGAATCACTATAAACCAAAGCACTAGGGTAAAACCCAGTATCCTCTGTTATGTGTTAATGAACAAAACAGATTAGAAGTTCTTTTGGAAAGAAAAACCTCCGAATAATGTAAGAGTACCCAAACTGGGATTCTACCATAGACACATTGCCCAAGAAGGTAGCCTTGGCTAGAGCTATTCCAGCATATGTTAAAATTCCTTGATAACAGCCAAGTAGCAAGATTGGGTCCTACACCATGCCCTGAGAACTGAAAATGTAACTGTCAGACAGTGCAGTGGTAAGTGAAGATATACAGGAAGGTATAGAAAATAAAAATATAAATATGCTTAAATTAAGATTATCACTTATGTTGTGACTGGAATGGAATGTCAAATCTTTAAAGTACCCTCACTCAGGTGTATCACATCATGTAGATTATTTGCATTAAACCAGAACATAACCTCTGGGGGAGTAAATTAATGCCAAGAATGGAAAATATTTGACACAGGCATTCCTGCACTGCCAGGAGAAAGGATCACAGACCACAGAATTCTGAAAGATTTTAATTTTCTGTGGAAGCCATTCAAAAAATGTGACCGCTTAGTTTGCAAAGCAGAGCTGAATTATTTTGAAATTCCATATATGTCCTTGTGTCTCTGTACTGAACGAGAACTAAGTGTTACCAACTTTTTCCTGTGTTACAAACCTCAGTAAAATAATGTGGAAGGCTTGCATTCCTACACAAAAAACTGCAATTCTATCCTCATTTTCTAAGATCCATCTCAGTCCCACACAGCCCCCAAATCTGCTTCTGGTATCTTAAAAGACAAACTTAGAGGAGAGCAGAGGAAACCACATTTCCCCAGAAATACGACAGCCCAATTTTGGATTTGGAAAGAAAACTGTAAACGTTAAGTGCATTCTTGAAGAATGTATGACAAAATGGATGGAAGCACTCTTACTAGCCCAGAAGAACAGAACAGAGGTGTTGCAAACAGTTACAAAAAAGGTTATACTAGAATTCTCCTAATGGAAGTATGGTAAAAAGCTGGCAGTAGCAGCCACAGCAAAAGCACTGCTGCTTTTGTTTTAACTAAACATTCAGTCAACACTAAAGTATTTCATTTCAGTGTACTATGTGTTAGTCAATACACATGCTGGCTGTGAAATAATTCGTGTTTCTGCTGCTATCCGCTTGCCAGCCCTATTTCTTTGCTCTTCGCAAAAAAAGGAAGAAAAAAAAAATTAACTCGCTTCCTTTGAGATCGCAGCTGCTTGCAGATCTACTCCTTCCTCTCCTTGCGCCATTCCTTCCCCTTGGTTCCTTGCCTTCATCCTGGCTGACATCACCTGCCGCAGACTCAACCCATCCACCTTTCACCTCCTCTTGGCTTTCCCTCTCTAGCCTCTGGCTACGCCGGCACCCCCAGCCAGCTGGGCACTCCCCTGACATAGTTCTCACAGTGCATTTTGGTCCCTTGGGCAGCTCCACCTCACTCCACCCCAGCTCTACCATGCTGCTGAACGCAGCTCACTCCTTGGGAAACCAAGCAAGCCAGACTCTCCAGTTTAACCACTGCTTTATCTCACTCCCCCATTTCCACCCTGACTGGCCAATTGTCACTTGCAAGAGAGCTCTTTGTCCCTTCTGTTGACTAATACAGATTTTACTGACCTTGACTTGAAAGTGAGAAGGAGTTACAGAAGTTCAACCACGATTCCTTGTCCCTGATATTGCCACCTGAATAATTAGAGTGCGAAGCAGGTATGTCTTATTCACGAGAATGCTTTTCTCTTAACAGATGTGAAAGTGCGATCTAAACCAAACTGTTTATTTATAATTGCAACCTGCTTGGCTTATGACATATATGTCTTTGTATCTAGCTGATGAGTAATCTGCATACGCAAAACCAAACAATATTAGATATATTAGATATTATGCAGCTCGAGAATTAATTTTCCTATTCCAAAAGTGACCAGTATCCATGTATAAGGACCTGTTTCTGGCAGCTTTAGGGACATCCTTCCCTTCCAATGTCTCGCATGTTTGTGCAGTTCTGATTTTTTTTTTTTCCTATTTAATTCTCTTTTCAAAACACAGAATGATTCGAAGTCCTGGCAACATTCTTACCTACTCAATTGTTAAACCAGTGTTGTTTATGAGCTCTGCTAAATCTTATATGTTAAACAATATCAGCTGAAAAAACCTTTCAAAATCACAAAGTGCTGTTCAGTTTTGCAATGATCTGCCAGAACATGTGAACAAACAAAGTGCAGGTGTGTCTGCTTGTTTTAACCATGGCTCTAATAAAGAAACGAGACTCCAGCAGTTGTTTCAAGTTCAGAAAAAAGTTCTTTGTCCAATAGCATAGAAAGTAATACTGGTTCGTTTGCCTCTATTGTGAGTGTCAAGAAATTGTGTGAGAAGATTTATCATCAGACTTGGTAACCCTGTTTGTCATCATGATCTCATAGGTAAAGCCGTGTCCTATTCCAAGGAGGTGTAGTTGGCAAATACGATTGCCTACACATGATCGCTGCCCATCTCTCATACCTCTGCTGAAATATTGCATTGCAAACCCTGTGTGAGTCCTGTGGAAAATGGCTGGGTTTTTGGCCGCATAGCTAAGCGGGCATGTAGAACAGCCAAGAATGCAACACACTGTGCAACAATGACTAAATGTAGCTGTGAAATGTTAGCCATAAGCCAGGAAGATATACGGGGCTGGAAAAAAGGAAGATAGGAATAAGCAGCCAACAGTGATGTCTGCAAACAAATTATTGTCACTCAACCATGGTGGTTACTTACTGAGAAGTGTCAGGTGTGGGGGTATTTTGATTAGCTTCCCCAGCAAAATATCACTCAGAGTAAGAAGAAAACTAAAGAACCCTGAAATCATCCTCTGCCAGTCTTTTAGACTACATTTTTAAGGCAGAAGCCTTTCTTGGATATCTGGTTAAAAACTCTTTAACAGGCTTTCCACACTATTCAAGTTATTCTATGGGTAGCCCTGAAAAACAAAATATTGTAATTATGATTGTCTAAATCTCAAGAAAGAAGTAGTCAAAGCTCTCTAAAATGCCTAACCATCATCCTCCAGCCCAAGCTTACAGAAACTACCTGTCACAAAGCGAGAGGTTTGCATCTGTTCCACTTCTGTCTTTATGCTGATGTCCTGGAATACAGCTCCCACTAGAATGCCATTGCTGAGTAGGTGAGATACTTGATCAACAGGAGGTGAACTGAAATAATGCAGCCTTTGTGAAATGGGTAAACACCAGCCAGATGACAATGATGAGTTTGAATCTGCCCACCTTTGGACCAGTATCCTCTAACGATGAAGAACTGATGCATGACTGAATTAGAATTGAATTACTGCAAAACAATAACTTCTAACTTGTACTCAAGTTTCATCTGTAGATAGGCTGGTAGAGGAGAAATGTCCCATGAGAAATAAGACCAAGATACACTTTTCTATCCTGACTTACTAGCAGCAACTAGAATAGGAGATAGGTCAACTGCTTTACACAATACTGATAACAAATCACTGATACTTGAAAAATTAGGAAGACTTTGATGAAAACCCCTGTGAATGATGATACACTTAACAGATACTGCTCCTATGTGTACCATGTATTTTATAAGAAGAGGACAGAAAAAGTTTTTATTTCAGACAGTTTATAGACTACATAAATTCCAAGAAATGCAGTTATAAGATATGCACCATGCACAAATGAGTTAGAGCAGAAGTAAACAGAGCACTGTGAACTCTGGGAATAATAAATTCTGGGTTTCTGTGTGTGTCTCATATTGGCTGACTTTGGTGTCAAATAAAGCAACATACTGAGACACTTCCTTCTTATTTGGGATGCAGATTAAATATCTTTTGTACTGCAGATTCTTCAGGGTACTGGAGGAGTGAGTTCACACTGCAACTTCTCTTTCAACAGGGAATGTGTTTTTAAATGCCTTTGTCAAATCAGACTGAAAATGGCTGACTAGTTCACAAGGAATTGGCAGATGGATAGTATCACTAAATACTTCTTGTTTCTATAGGAAACTACATCAAAACCATCTAAGACTGTATAATGCTACCATGCCAAAAGAACAAACTATGTAGGTGTTTTTTTTTCCCCCCCATATAACATTCCCTTCCTCAATGACATACATTTTTGACACCTATAAGGTGTTTGACAGGGAATAAAAATAAGCATGCCTACCTGATGTTTTAAGAATTTGCATAACTTGTCATTGAATTAAATGTTGTTCCCTGTAAATGTTGGCATCTTTATAACAAAATCACAGATTTACAGTGCTTTGTTTCTCATCAGGTACATACTGAAACAGTCAAAAAGCCAAAGTCTCTGATAATAATACTGGCAAAATCAAATGAAAACATACTTCACTTCACTTACATAAACCTATATAATTCTCAGCCCACATGAAAGACAAGTTTTCAAAAGGTCTCCAGTTATACAGAATCACAGATATAAAAATCTACTAATAGTATCTTATTGCTCCAAATTTTAAAATATTTTCCACCTATTGATGGGTAAATCTGATTTTTACCTTCTGATTTGCTTGATTGATTTATGCTGTGCTGAAAGCATAAAGAAGTTCATGCCAACGTTTTCAAAAGCATCAGTAAATTGATACTTTGGGTTGGGGGCAAGATGGAAACTGACAGAGCTCCATTTTTGATCTCTCATGCTTTGTAACGCCATCTTGTTCATTACTAGCAGAGAGTCTGCGGACTTTTGTTCTTGCGTAACTTCCAGAGGTGGATCTCTTAATGCAAAAGCCACAGTGATTTCTTCACCAAATCAAAGAGGTGATGACAGGACTTCTTTTATATAGTAAGACAATAAAGAGATTTCTGTTGTCACAACAGAAATTTAGGAAGAGACGAGATGCTAATGAACAGCAGAGAAAAGCTTATTGGAAACGGACAGATGAACCTGTGTGTTTGGGAAGACATTGTACATGGAAAGAGATGGAAGGATCTTGTAGACATTACTTGATGCTGAAAACTGCTACTGTAACAAGTCCTCTGCTAGGTTTCTACACTGAGCACCAATGCCCAAGGGCCAGTACTTTGGGGCCAGCCTGATCAGCTATCCATCCTTGCAGTAGACATAAAAAAAGAGACAGCCTCCCTGCAGCCCTTCTTGATCCTGTATATCTCTGGTTAAAGAGAGTCATCTTTTGCAGAATTTAATTTCTTTAGCTTTCACTCGTGAGCAAGAGATGTGAGGAGGCAAATTAATTCCTTTTCAGGGATGCAATAAATTACACCTCTCCTGGGATAAAAGGTTTAACCCAAGGTGAAACTGAATTCTATTAAAGCTGCTCCTCAGTTCTCAAAGCACGTCTCCTGTCTCAGGACACAAACTTACTCATACTTATTTTGCAAACAGCTACTAATGCACACAGCATATCCAACATTTCACACTACTGCATGTCAACATACCAGTTTCATTAATATACATCTGAAAAAAAAAGACATTACAGAATTGATAAGCTTTCTATCCCTTGAAAACGTGTGTAGATTTTAAGTATAACCAATTAGACTTAGCTTATATCAACAGCATACTTGTCACAGAATGAAAAAAAATTGTTTACTTTTTTCTTTAACAGGTGTAGATCTTAGCAAATGCTCATTTTTATTTTGGAATCTGTACTTATTCCTGCTTTGTTATGGGTATCAATTAGATTTTGGAAACAAAGGCTCTGAGTTCAACTTGAAGAGACATTGTTAAATGTACTGAAAGCCAAAAATTGCTAACAGACAAGTCCCACCCATGTGGGATTCTTTCTAGATAATTTGATAAAGTAGTTTTGTATTTCTTAACCTGGGATGAAACTGGACTGTACACACACAGAAAGCAGAATCTGCTTTGTAACACCCCTTGTATATTCACCCACAGATGCACCAATCCAACACTTCAAGGTTTATAAAAATCTCATTATTGGTTCTTTTATAACCTAACGCAAGTGAAAAGAAACCGAGGATGATTGTGATTAGAAGAGAGGAAAAGGGGAGGAAAAGGTTGCATTAAAACTGTTTGAACAGGGTTTATTTTCTTTGTGATCAAACAAAACAACAAAAAACCAAGAAGATTTCCCCGTTTGGGATTAACACACCCTGGTACCTGCTAGAACCTCCCAAACAATCTTACCACCCACATATGCAAACAAAAAAGCTGTTTATGTAACAATGATGCAAGGAAAAAATTGCATGGAAGAGCAATGCCTTACACAAAGAAAATACGACATCAAGAGACATGCAGACGCACATTTTTGTCCCAGAGACAAAGTAAAATGTTCCCTTTGAGCATGCCTGATGTCAAGAGACTGCTGGAAGTTCAAAAGCTTAAACTCATGAACATAAATGAGTATGATCTTAAAAAGTTGCGAAAATATATTGGTTTTTCAAATGCTTTCTTGGACCATGAAATGCCTTCAACAAAAGCTCATTCACTTTGAATTGTTTCATTGTTTGGTGTTGGTATCTGTGTAGCACCTGAAACTTTGGGGCTGATCAGCAGGTGGTCAGAGCAGGAGATATATTTGATCAGATCAGGCGGCTGGGATTCTTTCAGGGAACAGCTAACTCTGAGGTCCAATGTAACAAGCATGGGTGGTCTTCGATTTATTTCTCAAGTTATATTCCCTGGCCTCCAAGATTCCCATCTAAATCGCTACAGCCACTGACACGTGGCTGCTAGGACTGGGTGGAAACATTTGTATCCTGCCCTCTCCAGGCAGTGGCTTGGGTGATTTTTACAGATCTCCCCCATAACGGTGTGCACAAAATCCTGATCGCAGGTACTTTTACCTTCAGGAAGTGCAACCTGGGGACCAATTGTTCCTTTCAGAAGACAGACACAAAGTTTTGTGGAGACACATGGAATGGACAGGAAATAGAAATACAGGGACAGACTGAGACATTGTCTTGCAGAACAGCCCCAAGAAGCTCAAGAACATAAAAATGGCCACTGTGATTCCATGTGTAGGCTGACAGCTTTGCAACTGTGAGAAGATTAACCAGGTTGAAGTCTCTGATAGCATATGTGAGTCAGAGGAGGATGTATGGCAGCTCTTCAGACCACATGAATCATCAGTAGCAAGAGGGAAGCAGAAACTCAAATGGAAATTCCTGGAGGAAGCAGAGTGCGGCATGATGACAGCTGAAACAGCTATGAGTCTCAGCTCCTCACCACAAATTTGTCTTTCCATATTCCTGTTGCTAAGTGAATAAGTCCTCACTTCTTGGTAGGCTGAGGAGGACAAACAGATTTTTTGGATGAAGGGGAAATGATAGAGCACGTGCCAAAGCCTGTGCTTGGCCAAATGAAGGAAGGAAAGGATACAGATGAATAATTTCCAAAAAGACTGAGATGATCAGAAGAACAGACAAAGCTTTGCTGTGTTACATATACACTGGATGTTCTAGAAATTCAAAATAATTCAGGAGGGGGAAAGTCACCTGGCCAGAAGAGGTTAAACGTTGCTTTGTGCTGAGGACATGGATTCACATAGAAGATATCTGCCCTGGAAATTCAGCTCTTCACCTCACAATTTTATACCAAAGGTATCTCGCTAAATGTTTGTCATGGTTTAACCCTAGCTGGCAACTAAGAACCACATAGCTCCTCGCTCACCCCCCACCACCCCCCGCCCGTGGGATGGGGGAGAGAATTGGAAGAGTTATAGGTTGAGATAAGGATAGTTTAATAATTAAAATAGAATTGAAATAAAATATGATGATGATGATAATAATAATAAAAAATTGTGATGAAAAGGAAACTAACTAACTAAAAAGATAGAGAAATAAAACTCAGGAAAAACAAGTGATGCAATTGCTCACCACCTGCTGACCAATGTTCAGCCTGTCCCCGAGCAGCGATCACTGCCCGTCAGCCAACTTCCCCCAGCTTATGTACTAAACATGATGTCATATGGTATGGAATACCATTTTGGCCAGTTTGGGTTAGCTGTCCAAGCTGTGACCCCTCCCAACTTCTTGTGCACCTCCCCACTGCCAGAGTACGGGAAGCTGAACAGTTCTTGACTTAGTATAAACACTGCTTAGCAACAGCTAAAACACATCAGTGTTCTATCACATTATTCTCATGCTAAATCCAAAACACAGCACTATAACAGCTACTAGAAAGAAAATTAATTGTATCCCATCCAAAACCAGGACAATGCTCCAGCTATCTGGCTAAATTAATATAAACTTAAAGTGTGAAACGCTCTAGCTCCTCTTCAGTCTGGCACGCAATACTGCTTGTTCCTGCTGCCTACTCTTCTCTTTAAATGACGTTTTTCTTCCCAATTCAACATCCAGCCCACAATGACAACTCTCTTTGACAACAGCCTCACAAAACTTCTGGCTTGGTTGCTTTCTAAAAGTGTTTTCTGTGGAAAAATTAGCTGCCAGGAATGGCAGGAATTCTCTGGCTGAGCCACTGGTCATTGTAAGGAAATTTAATTTCCTGTTTTGCTGGTTAATTCCACAGTCCAAGCCACAAAAAAAGTTAATTTTCTTTAAAAAGAAATTTAAAAATAATAATCCATGGGAGAGTTCATATGTCTGTTGGCAGCAGAAACAGGCCTGTATATCATGATAAATTAAGGGCTCTTTATGGTTGTCTAGTACCCTATAAAACAGGATTTGAACCACCACCACAGACTTGCAAACAGCAAGCTGAGAGGCAGCATGATGTTAACCATTATTCTGGTGAAAAAGTCAGGTTTTATAGTGACTGTGGGAAAATAATAGAAGATTGGTGAGAAGAATTGTAAACATGCTCAAGTGACCTGCAGCTGAGGTGTAAAAAACCAGATATATCGTACTAATTGTTTAACCTTGTGTGTTGGATAAGTAGAACATCTTTGTTTCGATAACATAGGCCTGTGATAGACTTAGAGCCACCCTATTGAACATGCTTGAGATTCCTGTTCTGCTGTGGGAAAGATCAAAGCACAGTGGTAAGCTACACCTGCATGAATCCCTGAAATACAGGTGAAAACAGCAGGTTTGGTGATCCTCTAGCATGGACCGAGCTCCACGATGCCTGGGTCCCCAGTGGTGTGCCTCTGCCCGGGTGCTGCTTTGGGGATCTCCCGGTTGGCGAGGTAATTAAAATAAATTTATTCTTTGCATTTCATCCATGGTTTTGTGGTTGTTCCTGCGTCCTGCCTGTGCTGGCTCACACAGAGACCCGGACAGTCCCTAAGCAACCATTATCTTATCATTCTGCCCTTTATATTCATTAACTTGCTTCTGCAATGGAATGCAGCCAGCTACGTCCCTTGCCAACATAGCAGGTAGAAAATGCATATTCTCTTTCTTGTTTCTGAAAGCTAGACTGCCACTTACAGCTTGCAAAATTAATTAATTCTTATGCTGAAGGGAAATAAGTAGACAGGCAATGGGACTAGCCACTTCATGGCTTTCTTTTACTAATTACCTCTTCTGAGCAAGAATAAGCTGCCTGCCAGGTAATTGCCCACAGAAGCCCCACTGGAGTTCTGCATCAATTCTGTCCATTTTTAGATCACTGCAGCTGACTTTCACCAGAGACATGCTGCCTCCTTACACTAAAGGGTCACAGATTCACTTAGACTGGATGGGACCTCAGCTGGTCTCTGGTTCATCCTTGTGTTCAAGGGCATATCAACACCAAATTCCCAGCAGGGTGCTCGGGGTTTTGCCCAGCTGGATCCGGAAAGCCTCCATGACGGAGGCTCCAGAGCAACATGTCCCAATCCTGTTACCTGCATTTTGATTCCATCCCGTCCCCCCACCTCCCAAAAATATGAAACATCTCCAGCCTCCAGGCAAAGTATAAACCATTAGCCACTAGCCTTTGAGGCCAATGATCCAGCCAGTTATTAACCCATATAGCAGTCTACCCATCAAGAGCGTAATGTCCCAAGTAGCATATGAGGACGGTATTTCTGAAGTTAGGGTAGATGACATCCATCACTCTCCCCTCATTCACAAATTCACTTCATCATAGAAGACAATCAGTCATTCAAACATCATTTATCTTTGGTACATTCATGCTTGCTATTCCCAATCACCTTCCTCTCTATGCTCCCAGAAACAACCTTTGCTAGAGATGATCTGCCTTTTGAAGACAAGTGAAACATTTGCCTTTCTTAAGTTATCAAGGATCTTCTTTGATATCCATTACCTTTCAAAGATGGTAATGTGTGATGTCACTATCACATCAGCCAGCACACTTGGATGCTTCCCTTCTGGTCCCATGCACTTTTATGGGTTGAGATTTCTCAAGAGATCCGTGACTCAATCTTCTTCCACTACTGGTAGTTTGACAATGCAGAGGCTTGGAAGACTTCGTTGGTGAAAACTGAGGCAAAGAAAGCATGGAGTACCTCAGCCTTACCTGTGTCTGCAGTCACTAAGTCACCCACCCCATTGAGCAATGGGCCACATTTTCTGTATTTGTTCATTTACTACTAATGTAGCAGTAAAAGCTCTTCTTGCTTCCCTTGATGTCCCTTGCAAATGTCAACTCCAGGTGAGCTTTGGCTTTCCTAACACCATTCCTACATGCCTCTACAATGTTTGTATATTCCTTCTTTGTAGCTGGTCCTAGCTTTCGTCTACTTATACTACTTTTTTGCACTGGAGCTCAGCCAATCTCCTGATACATTTACTTGTTTTCACAAGTACAAGGATGAGCCATTCCTGTGCTAAGAGGAGGCTGTCTTAAAGACCTGGCATTCAAGCCAAAGCAAATCAATACATGCTAGTTTTGTCATGGCTTAAACTTCCAAAATTTAATGACCTGAATTTAGAGATTTCCAGGTATCATGGTTTAACCGCAGCTGGTAACTAAGCATCACACAGATGCTTGCTCCCTCCTAGTGGGATGGGGGAGAGGTTAAGCAAAAGCCATGCACACAAACAAAGCAAAACATAGAATTCATTCACTGCTTCCCATCAGCAGGCAGGGGCTCAACCACCTCCAGGAAAGCACGGCTCCATCACGTGTAATGGTGACTTAGGAAGAGAAATGCCATTAACTCCAAACGTCCCCCATTTCCTTGTCTTTCCCCCAGCTTTATATGCTGAGCATGACCTCATACAGTGTGGGATACCCCTTTGGTCAGTTGGGGTCAGCTGTCCCAGCTGTGTCCCCTCCCAGATTTTTGTGCACCCCCAGCCTCCTCGCTGGTGGGGTGAGAATGAGAAAAGGCCTTGACTCTGTGTAAGCCCTGCTCAGCAATAACAAAAGCATCCCTGGGTTATCAATGCTGTTTCCAGCACAAATCCAAAACACAGCCCCATACTGGCTACTATGAAAAAAATTAACTCTACCCCAGCCAAAACCAGCACACCAGTTGTTAACAGGATAGTTGACTCCAGCCCTACTGTGATCTTACTTATTGTGCTATGTGAAAAATCTCTAGCTTTTCATGTAAAGTCTCATTCAATGGACTTAAAGAATTGCTACAAGAGTTTTTGACTGTTACATGTGCCTACACACTCATCCCATCTCAGTTTATAGAAAGACATCTTCAACATTTCCTGCTTCCAATGCTTTGAGCTCATCACATAGCAGGGTAGACGACAGAAACAAGGGAGTGGATCTGAGAACTGCGATTATTAGTTGAGAGTGCTGGTGCAAAGCAATGAAATTTCTGAGGCTCAAAATGAAGGAGAAGAAAAGGCATAAACTGAGGATGAGGAGATTGTGTCTGTGGTGCAGCTGAAGCAACATGTGTAGACAGCAACAGGTTCTCTGACTGGTAGAGAACTTTCACTGGAAACCACTTCTCAATATCTTCCTGTTGTCACTACAGCTATGAAACCTGGAAGGCTTATGGAGATTGCACTTTCCACTAATATATGCACAATGGAACAGGTCCAAAAGGCTTAGGTGCTGCGGGTGAAACAGGCTGGGGCCAACGAAGTCTCCCTTCAGCTTGTTTTTCCCAAAGCAATACCAAAAAATGCATACATTTCAGAAAAAAAAATGGTTCTGTTGATAGATCACGGCTGCAGAGCTGTAAAGTGGGAAGCACACAGATGAGGCTGCAAACATTTGGAAAGGCTGTAGTCTGATCAGCGTTAACTCTCCCTACTTTCTCTTCTCTTACTAATAAACCTTATCACATTAATCTAATTGTGGGAATTAGCTTATATTTTTCCTGTAGGATGCATTAACATTTATATTGAGTTTGCATCCAAAATGCTCCAGTTACACTAACTACTGCAAAAGCACATGAAGTAAGTGCTATCTATGTATGTGAGAGGACAGAGCACAAAGAAATTACAGGGAGCATTTACAATGCACAAGAAAATTATTCCTATGAGAACAGTTGCACGGCATAATGCTTTCATGACTCTTTTTAAACAATCAATGTTTTCTTTAAGGTCTTCATTAGTGAGTAAGTGATATGGTAGTGGAGAAAGGAGGGGAAGGAAAAGCAGGGGACCCAAAAGAATGGAAGGGATTGAGAATGGCTGTTGGATTACTGAATCAACAGTGGAATAGTACAGTTAGGAGGAGGTCCAGATGTCACAGGATACAGGGTAAATATAATCAGCTTCCAAATTTTAGAGCTCCCAAATGCCAGTGGCTATCATATTTTTGGGCTAACAAATAAGTGGGGCAGATGTTACTGGGTTTGATCTCATCCCAGGCTCTTTTTTGATTTCAGAAAGAAGCTTGAAAGCCCTGTAAAAGGCTGTAGTCTCATTCACTGCAAGTTTCTTCCAAGCTATTGCCATTCTCAGTGCGGAGCAGAAAGAAGTGAATTTGCAAATGGCTTTATACTGTCTTGGAGGATCTTTAAGGCATTCAAGGAAATGATCTATCAAAGAAATAAAATTGTTGCATGCATACTGTAGGAAAAAATGTTTCCACTGGACAAACATATTTATTGTTTTAAAAATCCAACATCCCCTACAATTGACAATATAACAGCAAAAGAAACCATTGCTAGGAAAATACCTTCTCTTGACTACTACAGTTACATAAATAAATAGGTTGAATTGTGCTTTGAATAAAGGAAAGTCCAGGCTACAGGTTCTGGAAGAACACAAAGCATCTGCCTGTGTTATAAGCACTAATCAAGTGAAAGACATGGCCCATGACCCACCTTCCAAAGCTTAGGTCTTATTGTGGCCCAACTTCCCATGAATGCAAGGATGCAGCATGGTTGTGGGGATGTGGTTAGGCCTGGTGTCCACTACTACATGGGAATCTGTGCTATCAGCTAGAATTGAGTGAGTCAGACTTAAAATAATCACAGAAGCTATTCAAACAATCAGTCCCACCCTGAAGTGGTATATCACTTCCCCAAAAGCAACAGCTTCTCTTCTGGTAGGATGCTTCACTGCTGCTTTATCACTCAGCTACCCCTTTTCCTGTCCTCAGCATGCCATAGATTGCTAGAAGCAAAGAGAACCTCCCTACTCTCCCACATTTGATCATCCCTAATTACCTTCTCCAACCCATTAAATAAAGTCCTTTCTTCAGAAATGTGGGGGTTTTGCTGTATCAGGATTGCTTCTCTATTTCTGTCATGCACACACAGACACAGAAAGTGTTCTTCCATCATTAAGACGCAAAACATATTGTTCCTGAGCCAGTGTTTTCAAAAGCAGTATTTCCAAAGCCAGTGCTTCCTGTGGGCTCCCTAGAAAAAAAAGGCTTATGGAGCTGATTTCTGCAAAGCCTGATGTTCCAGTCAGTCAATTATGTGCAACTATTGCTACATATTCCTGGCTTAGAAGCCTTCACTGTGCATGCCCTCGCTGCAGCATCTGCGCCACCAGTTGCCTCTCTCAAATCAGAACACGACTCCCTCCTCCCCTCCTTGCAAAGTAATACAGCTGTAAATAACCCAAAGAGTTTCAGAACTGCCACAAGTCTCAATTGCTAGAACCAGCATCATCATCAAGTCACCTGAATATCCTAGCACTGTATTTCCCCTCCTATGTAAGGTGTTTAATGGCGAATAAATTTACTGAATAGGCAGTAAAGTACATATATGTGTATATGTGTCAGAGTGTTAGGGGAAATCAGGGCAAGGTGGTGAAAGCAAAAGAGGAGGAAGGGAGGAGGATAACTGGAATCATGACAAACCTGGGTCTGGTTCCTGCACAGGCTTCCTTGTGCACCCAGCTGCCATATTCCGTGCTCCTCAGATCCCAGCTGTAAAGTGGGAAGCACACCTCAGTGAGGTGTTGCAAATATAAACACACTGGAAGACTGTGTGAAGTCTCACACCTATAGCAGTAAGCCATGTAAACAGATTAGGTAGGAAGGAACAGTATCTGTTCCTGTAAAATAGGATGAAGCGTAAGTACCGAACAGGGTGAGGCAGCTGGGGCGGGGAAACAGACCAGACAGGAATGGGGAGATTCCTACCAGGAATGAGATTCCTGGTTCATACAGGACTCTTGTCTGTTGTTTCCTTCTTTCCCAATCCATGATTGAAGCAGGAAGAGAGGGGAAGTGGTATGCAATTCAGAACACAGTGTAGACCTGGACTTACCAAATCTGCATTTGATAAGCCTCCTGAACTTTCTAAGGCTTCACTTCCTCACCACTTCCTCAGCCATGGATGGTATTTACCAGTGGTTCAGTACTACTTTCACATGTCACACAGCAGGGTAAAACCCCTTCTCCTCCAACCATATGGTGCTTGTAAGACTTCACTAAACTAGCAGGTACATCTACTGTTTCCTTCATTTCTTTGCCACCCCCTTCAGGCCAATCTTTCTTTCCTTTTTGCTCACTCTCAGTAATATTCTACTTTGCTTCTCGAGCCATGTCTTTCCTGTTAAGGATGAAATCCTAATTAATCCCCTCTGGGAGTCTACTGCTTTCAAAACTGCTCATGTGCAGCAGGTTAACAATAACTGAATGGCAAGGCTTACTCCTTGAAATGTGCAACTCAAACTGAAAGTAAAGATTTCAGACATCATTGTGGCAAATTGCAAATATGTAAAATGACGAGGGGACATATGGGATATATAAAAGGATGCTAGATTAGGTTTCTGGAAGCAAATCCCAAGAAAGGCCTTTTCAATCATTGCACAAGCTTTTTTGCTTTCCTCATCCTACACAAGCCAATGACTGGGCAACACCCATACCAAGGGAGACACCTAAAGCCAGACAATCATTAAGCATGGCACTGGGTGTGCCCTCGTTAGAGTGCTAGGTGTGTGAAAGCCCCATTTAGAGAAAGATAGAAGATAGCAGTTTATTTGTAAAACAGCGGAGCCCTTCGCCACAGTTTTTGTCTAAAGCTTTCAACAGGGACGGTCAGGTGAGCGCTCAGGCTCCCATCACACCATGCTGTAAAGCCAGCCTTTTTCTAGTCATGACCAGACTTTCTACTACTGTTCACATTAAGAACCAGAATTAGGACACTTCAAGACAGACAGTATGTTTCCAGTCAGAACAGGTATCGCAGACAGACAACATTTAAGATTTGGGCTCTTTCGGCAAAAGCATACCTTTGGTTTTGTGGTTCATTCTTTAGCATGCTACATGCCAACTGTTCTACAAAATATTTGCATAAATGAGAAGCGCTGGTTTCAAAGAGAACAGCTTGAAAAAATAGTAAGTAAACTGACTTGGATTTTAAGCAGTACAAGGCTGGAGAGCAGGCATCAGTAAAGTGCAGGCATCAGTTAAACCAACCTTGCAGTAATGTAAACATCAAGAAAAGACAGCTTTCCCCTGCCTACATTTTTTTGGTTATACTTGTACAGCAATAAATCACACTTTAAAAACCACTCTGCACACATTTTAAGTTGATAAAACAGCTTTCCACCAGTGATTAATACATTGCAAAGTCAACTCCAGCATTGGTTAAGCTTCAGAAGGAAATTACTACATTTCAGCCTGCATGTGTTTGTTGTGTTTGATATGAATTAGAGGTTAGTTAGTCCATGGGACCAATATGATATGCGTGAGCATTCACAAATCTCACTCCAGTTTAGGATGATAGAAAAAATAGCAGCTTCAGGTCCCAAGATTATAAAACTTAACACACAAGCCTAATCCGTACAACCTGGTCAATGGAGACTAAGACCGCCATAAAACTAGCTTAATAAGTAATGTTGCAACTATCTATTTGTTTTCAATATTGAGGCAATTAGGGTAAACAATTAAACCTTACCTTCGTTCCTTTCGTAATTCCATTTTTCTTATAGATTCCACTTTTTAAGAGGTTATTCTGTTTCTGATGATGATGATGTAGATGTCCATTGCAGACAGCACTGGGATTAGCCATCTGTTTAAATTAGTCAGATTCTCAGTTCTTAAGTATGTCTCAGGTCTTTCTACTGTAAAAAAGACAGTGGGACGAGCAGATAAAGTTCTTGGTTAAGGCCGGAAAGGTATCCAACTGGTCCGTCAGGATTTTCCGGGATGAGAGGAGGAACTATCTTTTGCAATATCTTAGAAACTTAAAACTGTTTCTTTCATACACCTTCAGCCCCAGCAAGCTAGAACCCGAAATATGTAGCAGGAGGTGTGCTCTTAAAATCTCTGTAAAATACTGCTCATTGCTGGCTATTGTATGAACACAGCTTCTATGAGTCAACAAGACTGCTGCAGCTATCAAGAAGTGGGTGGATTCAGAGGCGGAGACACTTAAAGATACATTACCTCTTAAATATCTCCCAGTGAGGAACATTACATTTTTTTCTCCTGATTACAATCAATATAGACCTATGTTACTCCATTTAGAGTACAGTAATAAAATGTTTTGAAAATTTAAAGAGAGGAATCTTTAAAATTACATGGTTCATCTTGCTAAGAGTACATTGGCTGAAAAAAAGTAGTATTTTGCGGAGTAGAACAGAACAACTTTTTTTTTTCTTTTTTTTAAATCTCTTCTTATATAGGTAGCATGATAGAAACAACATTAACCCTGTAAGGAAATGAAAAGAATTTCAGTATTAAATTGAAATTCTATCTAGAGCTAGAAACAATAGATTTGGCCCTATTCTACAGATGCATGCACGGGTGTTTACTAGAGTGAACTGTCCCTTTAAACTCAGTTTGGCTGATAAAGGGATAAATGGCATGCTATTACAATTAATGAGAAATAGACTTTTATAAAGTTGATAAATTCAGTTTTAAAACAAGTCAGGCTTTAATCACATGTGAGACTACTGAGTAGGACTAACATACACCCTTGCTTTTAAGACAAGAGTTTATTGATTGTGGAAATACTCACATATATTGTCTTTGCTGAACCAAATTCTCATGTTTCAGATTCCAGTGGCAAAACATAAAAGTATAAGCATCTCTGGCAGCATTTTATAGAATCCCTTCCTCATAAAATAATTAAAACTAGTGTGGAGACAGATTAAAGGAAAGCTGTATTATAATATCCATTCTGGAAAACAGTAAGGATGAAAGGCTGGGAGAATAAAAACTCTTGGAGTGTTTTAATTAGAAAAAAACTAGTATGTCATCTTGGCAGTGAAATATAAGTGATATACAGAAAAACCAGCCTACAATTTGAGTATGTGGAATGCAGGAGATTAAATGTTAAATGAACCACTGTGAAAATATACAGGGAAACACATTGCATTGGTTTTTAAAACTTTAGACATTTATTGAATTGCTAAAATGTATTTTCTCCTTTGAAGCTATTTGCAAATAAGTGGGATATCTTCAATATGTTGGAAAACTTGAGGTCTCTACCAAAGAAAGACCTGAAGTGAACTGTGTTTAAAAGAATATCTGTGCATCTTTCCTTCTGCATTTCACCTCATTTCATACCACCCAGTGGTCTGCAGAGAATTCCATTAAGATCTGTGGAAAACCTCTATAATACACTATAGAGTAGCACAACTGAAAAAGCAGTCCATCTCTAACTAGGTTTGATTTTTACATCCTTGGAAAGAAGCCTTTTACTTACATATTCCAATTAATAAGACACTAATAGTTTTGGTCAAGAAAATATCCCCTTAACTGACTAAAATGACACAGAAACAGTAAAACACAAAAATGTTTTGCTTCACAATTACACCAGATTCACCATTAGAACTGAGTCTTCCTAGATTTTGTCTTTTTGGTGTTCTTCCTAGGCAAGAATTCCTCATTTCTGTATGAATCAGTCTTTTTTAAGCTTCATTAAGGCATCCCTAAGGATAACTCAATTACAGATTAACTGTGAATATGCAGGGATAAGATAAATTGTTAGTTATGATAAGTAGCTAGGAGTTCATATTTGCAAGGGAAAGACTGACATGTGGACAAGCCAACAGTAGGTGGAAAGAATGGTCAGTAATATTTCCCTGCATGCCTCTCACCTATGGTCCCGTGATAAATGGAACAAGATAACATATGGCATGCTCTCTACACCTGACAACCCCCTCCCACCAAGAAGCATTCTTCATTTGGGAATTATTTCCTTGATTGTTACAGCAAATCAAATATCTATAAAACTTGCCATCTGCTCAGTCAGTCACTGATCATCTTGACCCTGCTGTGATAAAAGTAAGACAAGAAAACTTACCAGAATAGTGTTCTTCCCCTTAACAGCTTCTAGTGTCTCAGCTAGCACCTCTGCCCAGGATGCTTCCCAACAAACTCAGCATCTTCCAGGAGAAAAAGTGATATAATTAACATTTCGTGTGTGTCTTATTTTTTTTTTCCAATTAGGTTTATGAGGGAGTGGAATCTCTGGTTAGATAACAGTTCAGATGATGTAAATTCTGTCTCTAGTCCAGGCTGTAAGTTTGCACTTGTTATCTATTTCAAGGCCCATGAAATACCAGTGCCCTTATATGAATAAAATAGTGAATGAAATATGCTATATTAATTTGAGTTTTAAATGTCTCTAATGTTTAAGATCACAAACAAACAGCACTTAAAATAAAGAGACTACATTTAAATATGAATTAAAATGAGCAATTTCAAAAACCTCAGAGAACAGCTGTCCTTTTGGATTTCTTTTAACCATGCTTTTAAAGCCAGAGCTCACAAAACAAATACCACTAGGAGTTGAGTAAAATTCCTGCCCTGATTCCTTTCAGAGCAAATGATTTATAGAAGGGATGAGTCTGGCCAAATACTCACAGATGATCTGTAAACAGGATGTGGTATTTCTCCTGCAGAAAAAAAAATATGTTGAATTCTGCCCTTCAGAACTCCATCTTACGCAAAGCCATTTGTTACTCAGGCTTCTATATCCGTATCTATCATGATACTGATTAGCTGCACCTCAATCTATTACTCAAAAATGTGAGAGTCTATACTACCTGGATACTGGAGGAAGGACCCAATAATTGTGTACTTTCTAACACGAAAACCACCACCAGCAATACCCTGTCTCTTTTTACCATTCTGAGAAGTGGTAAGAAAAAAATTTACTATGCTGACTGTGCAAGAGCTGTGTGTATTTAACTGCAGGGGACCCCAATCCAACTAAGATTAAATGTGTGCTTCACTTCAGTGGCTTGGGTGCTGGGCAGAAGTAACAAAGTTCCCTTTGTACATTGGCAAGAAGATGAATTTTGAAGGTTACTAGCAGACCACACACCGTGTTCTACATAGATGCTAGTAAAGTTTGTAAGATGTGGCTACAATTACTATAAATCTGTAGGAAAACCACCAATGAATTCCCAGGATCTAGGTTTTACTCCTTGCTTTGTCATTATGTTAACACCATTGGGTCTTTGCTGACTCACTTCTTGAAATCAGGGTAAAAGTGCTTAAATCCTTTGTAAATGCTCTGAGACAAATTGCTGAGGAGTGTGGTGCAAAAGTGAAGTAAAATATATACAGTTAATTAGCCAAGGTTTAACAACAGAGCAGAGAGAAAAGGGAGGGGTAGGGCTCTGCCTAAGCAGTCTCTCAGTATTAGAAGAAAATCATTTTTCTGCTATGCACTACCATTGTTACAAAGGATAGGTTGAACTGTTGACCTCTGCTGATGCACTCAAGAAACGGGGACAAAACCATCTAACCTTTCATTAGACTTTTGGCCCAGTCAGATCATTTAGTGTCATTAGAGTGGCCACAAGGACCCCATTTATAATAGCACCACTGGATTACCTACCAATATGTTGCAAGAAAGCATGAGGGCTGATCTCCAGAAAACTGTAATGTCATTAAGCCAGAAGGATTTCCACAGGATTCCTGCTCATCCCAGAGAACAGTTAGTTAAAGCACAGTTGTGAAATGGTCTTGCAATATCTTGATAATTTCAGTTCATGACAGATGCAAATTTACATGCCACATCAAACAATAAGGATCTACACAAAGACATCTGCTAGCCTTGTGCTCATTTTCACTGGACAGACACCAGTGTCAAACAGGAGCTAAAAAAACTGGGAGCCCAACTATTCCTTTGTTAAAAGTCATGGTTCTAAAAATATTTAAATTAGCTGAGAGCATGCCCCAGCAGTGGAATACACAGATAAAAAGCCTCTTGCTTTCCTGATAACTTCTCTTACAACAGAAGCCCACCTTATAAATTCTGTGTGCCACTGATGACTTATTCTCTGATTAGGATCCCAGTATGTTTGGTACCTGTGGACCCATGGATCTTGGAGACGATTCCTGCCTCTGACATGTGAATGACTTATGATATATCACCACCAGTGAGGCTGAAATAAATGAACAAATAGGGAGATACTATAACAACAAAGCAACATAAGCAACAGCAAGTACCAGGTATCAGCTGGCCAGTCATCTCCCTGGGTGTCTTTCCAGATTCATCCAGACTTCACCAGCACTGGCTGTAGGCTAAACTTCCTAAACGTTCACATGAAAGAACGCTTAATCCAGGTTTGCTGCTTTACACTCTATCTAGCCAATACATATGTGGGATTGAGCAGGCATATCACCTGTGTGTAAAACCACACACCAATGCTGATGGATCCCCTCAAGTGCCCTTGCACAACTGCCCCTTGGAGGATGTACAAAATGCTTTGAAACCAGTCAGGAAATAATCCTAGAGCATCTCAGAATCTACCATGGCACAGGTGGATGCACGCAACCAGCATTGCAACAGAGAAGGACATGGTACAACAGGCAGTGCTCCTCCAGCTCTGGCAGGTCTGTGCATCATCTGCAGAGCCCTGGGGCTGGCATGGATGCCTTTTTTTCACCTCTGCAATCTGGGAGCTGGGAGGGAAAGAAGGGCACAAAGAGGCTCCCCCCAGGGTTGAGGTAGAGGGGGCTATGTACTCTACTTTGAGTTACATCAGATATTAGCGGTTGGGAAGATCAACCACAGTGAAAATTTGCACATTTTACAGCTTTGTTGGGTTGTATAAAATTCTAGAAAAGAGATCTCCAGAACAGGAAGGTCCTGCCAATAAGGTAGTCTTGCACCATATAAAAAATAAATTTCCTTGAATTCACTGCAAAATGCCCACACTCTAGCAGGAAAAGCATAGCAAGAGGTGTGGGCACAGGTGCAAGAAGCCATGTCCAGCTGTGAAATCTGAGCCAGCCCTAGGAACCCAGAGCCAGGGCAGCAGGTGAGGATTTGAAGGGTGCAGTCTGACATGCTTACAGCCGCTGCACTGCAGCCTGTTGTTGGACCCAATTGTTGAACAGACAGATTAGACTTACACAGTCACTTCATTGCTCGTTATAAAAACCTTTCTGGGTGAAGCAAGAACACCAATTTAGCAATTTTATCCTATCAGCATGTACCAATGACTACTGTGTGCTAGGAAGAACCCTTTTTTTTCCTATGTAAACTTCTTTAACTTTTACTTTACAGGTGCGTATCAAGCCTTGATGAGTTTTCCTCAACATTGCTCCTGTTCTAAAGGATTATAGAGGTTGCCATTCTGCTGGCAGATGTCCCTCCTCCACACCTCAGACTGCAACTAAATCTTAAAAGGGTTGGAGGCCTCTAAGGGCTAGCAGATGGAGAAGAGTTGCTTCATAATTGAAATGTGACTCCAGGCTTCTGAAATGCATTGGCTTTCCCTAAGAGACATTTTGGGAAAATTCACTCTGGCTTGTGAACTACCAGGGTGCAAGAACTTCTTAGGTATCAAGAAAGCCTGTTGTACAAGCTTGTAATCTTTACACATGGATTCACAGATTTGAGGAGTCTACTAAAGACTGAAAATTTTGCTTGGTACACTATGAAGCTACAGCACTTCATGCAACTGTCTTGCATCGAAAAGACTTTAACTGATTCCCCCCCTCTCTCCCCGGCAAATGGCCCTTGAATATTTGTTGCTATTTAGTATAGCAACAGCCCAGATGGACTTGTTGATTTTTAATCACAGAAGTGGGACATTACTAACCTATTTTCAGGCTCATACCTCAAGGAGTCGCACAAAAGCGGGATTTTGTGGGAAATCACATGCACACAGGTGCATGAAGAAAGCACTTCCACAAAGAAAATACAAAATTCCACATTTTTTTCAAGCAGTTGTCATTTTCTGCCTCCTCCTCCCCATCTGATCCCCATCTCTAAAAAAAAAAAGACGACTATAAGCCCCCCAAAATCCAGCCTCTGGGCAGTCCAGAACAGGTGTCACCTTTGAAATTTGACACACCTCATGAATCCTTTCTTTCTTTGATGGATGGCCCAAGGGAAGCTCTTGGGAAACAGCACGAAGCAGGCAGAGACTTGATCTTTTACATTTTCCATCTGAATGTAATCTGTATTGCTTTATCATCACAATCTACTGTTTCTTCCTTTCCACAGATTTTTGTGGACAGGCTCTCAGAAGAGAGCACAAGCTGCCCAAAGAGCTTTTGGCCTTCATCCATCCTGCTTGCCCACAAAATCATCAGTGGGCTCAGAAAAAAAAAACCAAACACACGCAGAGTAGCCACGGAAAATTTTGAGTGTTTGTATTGGATAACACTAATAAAAAAATGTTTGCATGAGTATAAGGAAGGGAAGAGATTTCCAGTTATGATCACAAGCTAGCAGCAAAGCAGAGATATATATGAGTATTTTTTGGGAATCAAAGGTTTACTTCGATGCGAGTAAAGTCACTGACCAGTCCAGAGTGTAAAAACTACAGTACACAGGCATAAATCAATATATCCATTGAAAAGATGTGGAGAACTGGGCGCCCTGTATGAACACTTGTTAGACCACCCAGGCTGGCAGTTCCATATCCTTTCAAAAACTTTCCTTCGGGCTTATAACTCCTGTGAAGGCAGAGGTGAATTCAGTTTAACAACTTGATTACACTAAGTATGTTCATGAAGGGATCAGAAAACGTTTTAAAAAACAAATGACCCTTCTTATCTCAGAAGTTGTTGGCTTAAGGGACTGAAGAGAAGTGCCAGTGAAAGAAAAGTTTTTGACAAAACTGCTGTTGAGAGAGAGATGAAGTACTAGTAATTTAAATGAATATATGTTTCTAGTAATTGTTCACTTTGAGGAGAAAGGAGAGAGTTTCCTCGCACCTACATGAAAGTATGTGTTTTCAAAGGGAAGCTCAAACATTGCTGACTAGGGCAGATTGCTCTGTTTATGCTGCTTGCACACCCCTGGCGCAGAACATGTTCTGAATTTGTCTTCCCACCAACTCTGTCTTTTGTTTCAAATTTGTTGTAGGCTCTTCAGAACAAGGCTCTCATTTTACATATCGAACATAATGGAGTTCCAATCACACCTCCAAGTGCTTATATAACACTGGAAATAAATTATTTTTTCTTGAAAAGCAGAATACACTACAGCAGAGAATTTTGCTGTTTGATATCAGTGCAACCAGGATTAGTTGTGTGTACTAGTGAAGTTAATTCAAAGCAGACAACACTGCATGAATTGCCAGACCATGACTGATAACCCAAGTACCCTCAATCGCAGTGGACACGTCTAAAACCCCCAAACTAAACATAGTATGCATAACATTTCTCATTTAATGTTGCATTCTATTAAACCCTCCCTGGATGCTCTTAGTGTTAATGTTCCAGTGCTACAGGGAGATGTATTGAAACCTTAACGCACATTTCTCTGAGCAAAAACAGTGGCTAAAAGGAGATGCAGGAACTAAGCACAGCTGTTTTACTAATCTGAGTTATGCAGGACATTATTGTATGTCTGAATGCCACATTGTCTGTTGAATAGCAATATCTTTGCTTAGGTGTCTTATTTCTGTCATTTTTTGCTTTTACCACTTTAATATGTAAAATACGTTAGGAAGACACACAGATGTCATTCTCTCCTCAACTAGGGTTGAAGTCTCATTCTACTCTTGCACTATAATAATACATGTCAGTGGAGTAACAGCAGTGTGAATAAGTTACCAGCTGTGGCAGACACCTTCAATTTCTAATGATTTTTTAATCCCAACTTTTGTCAACAGTGTGTCAGCAACTAGCACAACTTTTGGTGGACTGTTGAAAAACACTTTAGATTATTAAATCCATACATCATTTACTATAGACTAGTAAAAGATGACAGACTGGCCTATTATAACCAGACCTAAGCTTCATGTATCAGCATGCGCACATCACTTTGGATGTTCTTGAACTATATAAGGAAACCACACATTTCAAATCTTCAGTTTATATTCCAGAGCCATTAATGATGAAATCTACTATTCAGGCCAGGGTTTAGATACAGTTAATAAACTATGGGTTTTTCCTGTTTATAATCAGAAGTACACATCTTAAATATCCTGCATTAGTCTGCTTTAGCTTAGTTATGTAAATAAAGGAGGCTGTCAGTTTTGAGTAGAAAAAAACACCACCAGGCTTCCAGGTAGCCAAGTTTCTTCTTGTTAATCACACGTATTACGTTACGAAGGAAAAGCATCATGGTTCAGGATAACTCAGTTACTATGATTAGTAGTTTGGGGTGTCTTCTTGGCATGTGATACTTACAGATATTTTAGGAGGTCAATATTGTAAGGCTGTACTTGTCTGGATGATTTAGATCTATTAAAACTTAGGGAAAGGTCCTCTGCTGTTTTGCTGTCACTACCATTATTTTCATAGTTCCTTTTGGTTTTGTTAGTGTCCATAAGCTGAAAATTAAAATATTATATCCATTGTATGGTTTAAAAAGTTTGCATGTACCCACTGATTTTGGATATTTCTCTTGAGAAATGAGGCTTCTAAATTCTTCTTTCTTTCCCTTTTGTTTGTTTTACCATAAAACTTGAATCCTCAAACCACCTGTACACTGCATTAACAGTCTGCAGTCTGCCAGTATTATAGCCTGATCTACTAGGAGTTCAGTCACGGTTGCACTTTCTTCTGAAAATACCTACTTACCCATTTTTGGTCGTTATGTAGATTACAAAATTATTTTATAATTGTTTTCATAATTTACTGAATACAGCCAATATCAGGTATTGAAATATCTTAAAACTAATTTAAAACAATAATGATTTGACACCTCCTTTCCAATAATTTTGGATGCATTTGAGTCATATTTTCAAGTACTAATGCAAAATCTTTTGTTATTGTTGAAAGCTGGGAATCTCTCCTGACAAAACTTTTAAGTTCTAACAGCCCCAAATCACCATAGCTAGAAACACAGGCCTTGCTGCAATATTCTCAAAGTGTTACTGTAGGGTTTGCAGAGGAGAGGGATTTTTTCTGGCTTTTTCATTTCAAAGAGTTCTGCTAACTCTTGAGTGCACAGAGAAGCTGGTACAAACATTTTTCTAAGATCTTTTCAGATGGACATACAGAACTCGCATGGGTTTAAAACCCCAAACTTTCATATTTGGGGAACTATTCACACCCTTAGAACAAGAATTACAAGTTTACCCTTTTCCACTCACTGTACAAACCAGTCTTCTGGCAAATAATCTCAGCACTGCTAGCACAGTCAAGACTAAAGCAGGAAAACAGTTTATCACTTATAAAGGTGGTGACTGGAGCTTATCCACATCTTGCTTTCCGGTCTGGATAAAAATTCATTTTATTCACTTATTATTATATTACCAAGCAAGTAATTTTACTAATTTTTAGTTTGTTTGGTTGGTTTTGGTTTTTTTTTTTTTTGTAGTACACCATTGTGGATAATCCTACTCCTTCCAGACTATTAGTATGCCCCTGACAAAACCAACGTGTTCACCAAGACACAGAAGAAACTTCATAAAGACTCGTACCAATAAACACCTTTTACCAAAAAACTTCTGTGTGGTGTTTTATAACATCCTGTACTGTGGGCCTGAGTAGAAAAAGCCCAACAAGTTTCCTTTTTTGTGGAACAACAAAATCTGCTTTTCTTTAGTTACAAATCCTGCATCTCCTTGTTGTTTCATGATGTACAATAAGATGACAGGAAAATGGTTGCAAGCCATAAGCTTATAAATATACTGTCGCCCTGGTTTCTTAAGCAATATTACCAGAACTTTTTCCTTGAGTGTATCCAGATGTCAATCAGCTGTGAGTACTCATAACATTAGGAATTTGTTGGGATTTTTGATATATGGGACACATATCTTGTTAGGGATCTGTACCCAACCCTGGGACATTTGAGGCACCTGGCACTTTAATCCCCTTGCAAGGATTAAGACTTTATAATTGCACAGCTGATACGGTTCTGTCCTTATCTTATGATACAAAAATAAAAAATATCTGACTGGAATGTCATGGTCAGACAAAATCAACAGTAATATGGAAAAATCAGACCTAGACAAAAAGAATAACAGCACAGTAACTAAGAGCCTGCTGCAAAAACACAGCAGTAAGCACAAGTAAGCGTGGTATGCCCTTTTGCTCTAGTTTCTCTCCCTTACAAGTATCATGCCACTACTACATTTTCACCTAGTATTTGATCATGAAGTTGAATCTGCAATTCTTACTCCTTACATGAAAAACTTCATTTAGCTAGACCCAGTAAAGTCAGTAAAACTACTCACCCAAGCCAAAGACTGAAAGAACTTTAGAAGCACCAGGTAGAAGCAAACCCCATTTCTCAGGACATTTTTCTACTGACCTCTTTCACCAGCGATGTGATCCGTAGCTATGTAACCTCTATAGCTGTCCAAGGCAGATTTCAGTCTTCTTTTCTGAGACCTCCTGCCAGTCAGGCTAATTTGTTTGCTGGGCTCCATAATTTGGAGCAAGCCAGTGTGGTATTGTCATTGTTTCCAGTTGTTGACGTGATGAATGGAGCAGGGACAGCCCTGTGCCATCTGTTCCTTCTCTGTGTCATCACCACATCAATTCATACAAGTTATTAGCTACAAACATCTGGAACATTAAGACAACTGATACTTATCCAGGAAGATGAAGCTCCTTGGTATTACTAATAAAACTGAAGAAAAGTCATAGCTTTAACCTATATTTAATGATGAAATTTCAGTCTCTGAACAGGAAATTAAGAAATGATTTCACACAAAGCTTAAAGGTTATAGTTCATTGTTCTGGTAATATAATTGTTTGGTGCTTCTGGAAGCATGAGATTTATACGGGCCCAGATGAGAAACAGTAATGCTATTCAGTTAAAAAAAAAAAAAAGTAGCATTGCAAAATACCCAAAATACATTTTTTAATTTAACAAGTGGCTCCATTTTGCAATTCTTACTCATTCAATGAAGCACTTTGTGTGATTAGACGCAGTGGGGTCGATAGCCCTACTCATCCAAGTAGTTACACTTCAACAACTTTTTATTAGCATTACTAAACTTAGTGACATGATACAGTAGATTATTAGCCTTCCCCATTGCCAGTGAACAAATCATTTCAAGAAGTGACACAGAATTAGATTATTGTCTTAAACGTGACTCCATACATGGGCTATCTATAGCCTCATTTCCTGCTGTCATTGCCTATAGTTTTGTAATTCATCATTTCATTTCTGTCCATCCTACCTCTTAGGCAAATACAAGCTGAGAGACAAAAAAAAATAATCTGTGTTTATTACCAGTTATTATGGTAAAGAGTTGGTAGCTAGGTTGCCTTATAAAAACTAAGACTTTTTCATTCAGTCGCCTCATATTTTACCATGGTTGACATTAGTTATTTTTACCCTACACTATCAAACAGATGGAAGAAACCAAATTATTGTTCACTTTACATGCTTACTGTAAATTTTCAAAAGGTTTTCCAGCTCAGTTTTTTTTTCTTTTTTTCTATTTTCACATGTTCAGAATTTCTTTTGACTTTTGCGAGTTTTGCTCCATCTATGGCTTTGCAGACTTAGTTGCAATTCTGTTTTAAGCAGACTTAGCTGCAATTCTTTCTCAATTTAATTCCTTGCTGAAGTCTGGAGCTCTGAAAAGGTACCAAGTGTCAGATGGGAAGATTGAAAGGGTGAGTGAGAATTTAAAAATTCATCCTAGAAATTGGTACCAAATGCAGGAAGGGCAACATTACAAAATTATCCCAAGAATGTTTAAAATCCACAAAGTTCTGAGACAGGTTTTTTTTTAATTTGGTTTAAGCCTTATATTTAATTGCACTATATAATTTTGTCAACAAAATAAAATGTTATTGTTCCTTACATGGGGTTATTTGTATTTAAGATTCAGCGTACAAGTCTGAAACAGCCTGCATTTATTACAGAAGCTTTGGGAACACAGCCTGGTATTCCAAAACCACTGCCATGTTTCAGGAGCTAGGACTCAAGAGTTCAGCTCAAAGCAGGTACATATACCAGAGAATAAAATAATCTGAACATTTCCCAGAGCAGCAGGTTCTATTTCAATACATTAGTTTCAGTCACAAGATTTTCATTGAACACACTCATGTTCTTACAGGAAGCTAGTTTACGATTGGAGGCTTTTAACTGTCATGCCAAGACACCAGGAAACTAAAGCTTCTTTGCTATGGTGTTCATTTGTTTCTATATTCCATGTAATAGCTAATTTTAATATTATGCAAGGTTAAGTTTGACAGACCTCAGTAAAGAACTGGAATCAAGGGTTGCTTGGTTGATAAAGTCCAGTCTCTATAGTTCTCTTTTGAAATAAATCCCTATGTCAAACAAAACAGCGTACTTTATATCACTAGAGAAGGCTAGGCAAGTTGGGCATTTGAATACTTTTAGGCAGGCCTCATTTGACTCTCCAGCTATGGGTATTCATCCCTTAGCCCTGTAGGTGACTATTCCAGCTATATTTAGCAGCCTAGTGCTTGCAGTGGATTTCAAAGCAACCTTTCCTATCCATGAGACTGTAACCCAGGACAGAGGTCTCATGTTGCTTTTTCCATGCTGCTAAAATTTCAAGCTATTAAGTGATCAGCTATAACCTGCTCTGAGACTAGTGCATCTCCTTCAGTTCCAGCACTTTCACTGTAGCTAACAGACATCCAAACCAGTCTTTTACCTTGATTAGCTCTTTTCCTCACCTGTTATTCACTATGCTGGCAAAGAGCAGCTAATGTCATAGATTTACTGCAGCATTAATGCAGTTTCTTTGCATAAGGTTTCCTTCTCTTCCTTTTCTTTGCTGGAAGAATGCTAAAAATAGAACAGAGGTGACTCAAGACTTCTGACTGAGATAGGCAAAAAATGAACACTCAGCAGGGAAGGAGAGAAATGAGGGTGGGGGGAAGCTTAATAGGCTGTGTTTTCATTGAAAACAGGTGTATAGAGGAATGGGGTGGAGCAGGGATTGAGAACTGTGGGGAGAAATTCTGAATTCTGGAGACTGAGGTTTGCTATAATACTTCTGTGAAAAAAATATGAGGAAAAAAGCCTTACTCCTCCTCTCCTTCTCACAGCAACTGCCATACTTCCAACCCCAACCTTTCTCTTGCCAGCTCCAGAAGCCAATTTAGCTCCGAAGATTTCTGGTCCTGGTAATGGAGACTGATGAGCCATGAGGATTTTACTGCCCTAGCTGCCAGTGGCCTTAGATGACTGCCTCTTTTACATTATACTTCAGGCAGTCATTAAACAGATCTGGCAGAAGCACTTGTTTTTGGAGGCCAGTTTCTATAATCCAACAAACCAACTGACCTACATCAACAGCATCAGTAGAGTATGTGCTACACCTCGTCATGTAAGAATTTCAGAATCCTGATACTGTTTTTAACCTTTTTAAAACAGTGTGAAGATTACATCTTTATCACTAGATTTCTGATGCCAGGAGACACCACTAATCTTCACTCATTAGATTCAAGATTAGTACAATTTTACTCAGTTTGTTCTCTTCTAGTCTGTAGCTTGGTGCTCTACTAGTGATCTGGGTTTCACTAAAGGATCTCTCAATAAAATTCTCCAGTTTAACTAGAATTCCTCAACAATGGAAAATATAATACTTCAGCAATATGCTCAGGATTACCCGGGTCCAGATTTTGATGTTTAAGACAAAGACACAAACACACATGTAAAAACAAAATCTAGAGGAGAAAAAAATAATCCTGTGATAACTCTGCAGTGAGTCATGGCCTTCTCCCTAAGAAGAAACATGTGACTCTGTAACAGAGCTCTGTTGACTCTAGGCACTCTGTCCAGATTCAGATTTACGCCCAGACAGACTCAGACCAGAGTCTATCTAGGTCTAGTTTAAGATTGCTTAATTCACTCTCCTACTGAAACTTGACAAGAAAGTTAGAAATCCACCCTGACATCAAGCACTAAAAGTTTCCAACTAAACTCAGCTTCCACATGATGCATAGAGCAATACTTTAATTAACTTCAGGAAGTATAATTAAAGATAAATCCTAGATTTCATATAGTATAGAACAGCAAGCAAATAATCCATGTATTTCCTCTTTTCCATGTATTCTTAACTAGAATTGTCAGTGGACTTTGCAAGAACTCAAACCACTGTTCATTATCATGACCTTTTGATAACACAGAACACCTTTGAATTAAATCTTTTTATCTAACTAGTCAGTCCCAGAACACCAGACAAAGCTTTTCTTGCAAACATCCCTGCCTTCCTACAGTTACATACATACTTTGGATATTTCCGATCAAATCAATACAGTTGTTCACAGTGTAAAGTTAAAGCTGAGAATAATTGTTTATAAGATATCGTAAAATTCCTGACCATTCTTATAACATTTCTCAAATCATGATTATTAAATGTGATTACAGTTTGTATTCTAGTTAGTCTTCTTTCCAGGGTTGTCATGGCCTTCCTAAGACCTCACAGCATCCCTCTGTGCTGCAGCATCATCTTTGATAAAATCCAAGTTGTTTTGCTATCTTGTAATGGTATGAGATAGCTAATTATTACTGAGCTAACACTGTAAGAAGCAAAGAATTTGCTAGCTAGCTGATGTGGCAACAGAAGTCAGGATAATGCCTCATTTAGTCTTTGTTCAGACCTCAGGGCATATGTGATGATGTTTGATCCTGATGGAGGGTGTGTTTTATCAGATAGTGGGATTTCCTAAATCATTCACCAGGACTGTCAGTTCAAAGTTGGTACTCTTAATAGGTATTTACTGGACTCACATTTGGGCTAGATATTGTGAGAGAATTCCCTTCCCACACTCAGCATTGCCAACTGTCACAGTTTTATCAATAGTCTAATAGCATGTAATGTTTTCTCCCATAGCGCTAGCTCCTAGAGCAATGGGACTTTGTCAAAATAGCTTTATAAGTTTTTTTCTCTTTAATGACAGTAGAGGAACACTTGAGTTAGTGCTTTTTGTATTTTCATTTGTTCCTCTAAAGGCACAAAAGCAACAACATGGTGTCTTAATGAAAGCTGATAAATGGCTGCCAGAACCAAGCCTCAAGATAAACAACCAATATAGCGAGATCCATGTTGAATCCAAAACCTTAGCAATTCTGGCTATGCAGCATTTTGTGATATTTATTATCCTCTGAGACTGAGATTCACTGTTTCTTCCAATAAAACCAAGTTAATAAACTGCACTTTTAATTTTCAACTGACCTCCTACACTTGAATTTTATTTTCATAGCTTAGTTACAGATAAGAAGCAGTTCACATTACTATTTCTGCTGTCCAGGGAACTAAAATGATATTTTATAGAATTTTTCTATAGAATCATAGAGTCATAGAATGTTTTGGGTTGGAAGGGACCCCTAGAGGTCATCTAGTCCAACCCCCATATATGTTTCAATATTTCTTTTGGGTCAAACCCAAAATTGTTTAGAAAGTTTTTTCCTAGACAAATACTTAAACCCATTCTAGTTACTATTTTTTTTGTTTACTTTTTGAATTTGTCTCTAGAGGGAGAAGATCCCATAACTGATAGACCATTCTTATAGCGGGGGACAGAAGTTCAAATAACAGAGATTATCAGTCCTTTTCTGAAGCAGGGACTTAAACCACTAGATTCAGTGTCTTTCTTTCACTCTCCCACACTATAACCAAATAAAATTGTATTGATGTTCCTCTAAAGAAAATTTTTCAGTGAAATAGATGCAGAAGGATACAGAAGTACATACTGGTTTGGGAAAATAAGTTCAGAACTTCCTGAACCTTCTATTCCTCAGAATTTTGTTATACTTTCCATTTTTAGCAGTTTACAGCATGTTTTTTTTTTTTTTAAATGAATAAATATAGCATATTGTAAAATCAGTTATAAATTCACAGAATGTAGCCTTAAAAACTTAATTCTCTTTAACCGAAGACTAGATTTTTTTTTAGAGGGCACTTCATTATGGCTCATTAATACCGGGCTCAAATAAGCCACTGAAATAATACATTGCAAGGCATAGGCTTTTTGCTGTAGCTGTCCCAGTGTTCACTCTTAGCAGCTTAAGCTTCATAACCAGTAGGATAAATGTCAGAGATCTCAATGAGGAACAAGCATTAACCAAAATCTGGAAGAGCACTTGATATGGCTATTACACTCATTCCAGTCTTTTGGCAATTGCTGAGCAATGCTCTCGAAACTAGAACAAGCATGAAGTGGAACTCTTTCTGGCACACTATATGGCATCCAGATATTAGCACAAGCATATATTTTGTGTTCATTAGCTTTTTACCGTTCCCAAGAATCTTTTTATCCAGTAAGATATCACAGACAGGCTCATTTTCATCTTTACCAAAAACCTGTTATGGAAAACCAAAGGGATAAGGGACTTCAAAACTGCTCAGATGAATGAGCTTGTGCTGACCTCTGATGGCTGTGAATGTGTATCATACACAGCCCCGCAAATACTTTTGCTTCCATAAGAGCTCCAGTGATCTATTTAAAAAAATGTTGACAAGACAAGAAAAAAGCTCTTTTGAGATGGAAACAAATGATTTATAAGGAAGTCCTGGGATTATTTTTGCTTTGCACCATCATTTTATTTTGAAAGCATAGTGAAAATGTATACAAGCCAAGTACTTGCAAAAAAAAGTTATTTCCAATGGAAAGTCTGTTTTTCTATCTTTCTGCTCTTTGGAAATTTCAAGAAGAGTTTTTATTAAATCACCTGTCCACCATATTGTTTCTTTATAAATGAGATTATCTTTCTGATCAGAGGGCATAAAACACATAAAACATGAAAACACTGCTGCCAAAATTTTCATGGCTGCTGAGTTCACAATATACCACGTAGAAGACCTGATTCCTAGCAATTCTAAGCTGTGAGAATGAACTTAAATCACTGTCAGTATGGTAGAAACTGTCTTGTGATCTTTGGAATGGGTCCATCTGGGCCACCAAAAAGGTTGGCAGGGATGGGGGGAGGCAGAGAGAAGCTGCCTTCATTCTGGCAAGATTTTGTCCCAAGGGTTTGTCCCTAAGACAAACTCTGAGAATTTCTAGACCTTTATCAAGGAGTCTTATTAGCAGCAGCTTTCAGCCTCTCAAGTGGAAATATCACTCTTTATTAAAAAAAACCAACCCAAAACCTACACATGGGTCTTGCAAAGACAGCCTAAACAAACCCCAAAAGCCTGACAAAAAAGCTTTGGGAATGAAAGAAATAAGTGCCTAGGTTCCCTATCTGTAGGAAGAAGCTGCAAACAAAATACCTACTTGAGTATCTACCAAAGATTGTAGAAAAGGACCTCCCTATCCCCTACATTTTAAGTCAGTCCAAAAGAAACAGATCTCACAAAAGTGCAAGGGCAGAAGTGGAACACAATGTATTTCATCAAAATTTCTTGTGCCTTTTTCAACAACGTACCACTAAGTTTTCAAGAAAATCAGCTGGTCAGCAGCATATGGTTCATTTCTAAAAAACTGCTCTGTAAAAGCACCGTTTGCTCCCTCTGTGTGTCCAGAGTCACATTTGCGACTTGGGTGACATAAAATACAAATTAAAAAGTGAGGCTTGATACTCTGTGTTTAGCTTGAATGGCTGAGGAGTGAGAGGCTTTATTTCATCTTGGTTCATCGTGTTGCATAGAGCAAGGCAGAGCTGAGGAAACACCAGGCCTCCCACTACAGCACAGGATGGGGCATAAGGATAGTCATGAGAACAACTCTGTATACGATAATTTCTTATAACTTCTACCTGTGTTACCTTGAATAGACAGAGAAGTTCATGCAGGTGTTACAGAGGAGATCTGGTCTCTTGCCCTGAAGTACTTCTGGTGGAATCAAGAGCTTGTTAGAGTGCTCAGAACCAACAGTGAACCACTTGAAGCAGCATACTTGAATGTTGACATGTGACCAGTGTCACTTCTGTGCTCCATCTCCACTGCATATTCAATACTCCAATACATACTGGCTGCCCCAGGAAACCTGTTCAATCCCTAAAAAAAGAAAAGAAGCTATCTATATCAAAGTCTTAAATATTTATAACACATTGCTCCTGAACATTCAACATCACAGTGTTTGCAGAGATCCTGTAATATGGCGTTGGAGCCAAATAATGGTCCACAGCTGATTCTACTAAACTAATCCTCTGGCATAGTTGGGATTCGGTGTAGAAACTAGGAGCCCTCTCACTTTCACCTGCTGAGTTAAATGTGGATGTTCACCACACATTTCCTCTTGCCAGTTGAATTTTCATGTAAGACAGCACCAGGAATATGTGAAAGAGAAGAAAAAAAGCCCTTTTGGCCTCTATAACCAGTTTGAAAATTCTTTGGTCTTAAAGTGGAGTCCAAAGTCATTCAATTCAAGAGACAGGTTCCCATTTGTTTTGGTGGGCACTGAAACAGATCTTTGGAGGACAAAAGCACAGATGGGAACATGAAACCAGCCACAGAATTTCCATCTTGTGGATAGTCTGACTTTTCAAAATTTTCTTTTGTCCTAACTTTGGAGAAAAATTCATAATCTTGAAATACTAAACAGACTGGCAATTCTGAAATGCCCTTAATAATTTGACATTAAACCTGCAAATATAACATAGTATTCTGTCAAAAGAAAAGGAAATGAGAAAGTCAAAAGTCAGTCAGAAAATGCAAACAAATCAATTAATTGATTTTTTAAAAAATATTTACAAACATATCTGTCAACGGTATAGTTGGGGTGGTAGTCCTGCAAAAAATTGTTATTTTGATGAAACTACATTTTTCCAAAGGAAATATAAAAACAGCAGTACAGCAGTCTTGGCACAGCAATCCTGATACCCTAAACATTGCCAAAAACCTTTCCTGAATTACAGAAGTTCAGTTCCTCTGCAGGGAAGGGGCAAGGAGGGTTTTATGCCAACTTCTTGTTGATAAAGCAAGGCCATTAAGAGACTGTTTCAGTGTCTGGTTTTAATTAGAGGAGCTTCATTACTGCACAATCTGACTGCATATGAAGACAGGGACTTTAAAGTTTGAACTTGCGAGACAGGATATGAATCCTTCTGACAAGCTCTTGCTAATCACAGCTAGCTGGAACCTGATACTGAATAAAGCACTTTTACTCAACAGCACCTTAAACCTAAAGTGGTCATTGAGAAAAAACCCGAGCTTTGGACGAAAAACTCCCAGCAAAGTCACAGCATCCTCTCTGCTCCTTCTTTAAGGCTTTTTATGTTGCCAGAGAAGCAGGCTTTGGCAAAATCACGAACCTTGCTTGTCTGATGTACACTTTTGTAACATGCTGAAATATCACTACTTGTGAGCTTTAAATATAAGCAGGTGTGATTCTTTGTAAGAAAGGACAGAGCAAAATGCTCATGAAAGAACATGCTCTTAGCTTACACTACTTAGATTTCTGAGAGGCAGGTCATATTATGTGCTATAAATTGAGAAAATACAGGTGCCTTAACACAGCACAGCACTTGGGTGAAGTCTAAAATCAACAGGAAAAGTAATCATTTGCAGGTGAAGAAACAGAATATCACAAGTGACTCAACTCACAATTCCTTTTGCCAGAGAACTATTGAAAAGTGGTGCCTGGGTGGCACCTGCAGACCTGCTGCTGCACAGACAGCAAGCATTGGTGGCTATCAAGCCTTTGAACTATAGAATGCTCTCAACAGAGATACATTTCAACATCCAAAACCATACCCATTTCATTTCTTTCTTTAATAATAATGGCACGTTAGAGAGTCCTGAGAATACAGTGGGTAACATATATATATATATATATCTATCTACATACTTTAAAACTAAAAAACATATATACACCCACATACATGTACATCATCTGTGTTGGTTTTAATTTCTGCTTTGACTTGGATTATGCCAGTTGGATGGTGGGTTAATGTGAAGCTCTGTGATTTAAGACTAAAAATCCAAACACATGTCTTCAATTACTGGGTTGTCCTTAATCCTGAAAATGATTTGTAAAATCTGAACAATTAATAAACATCTTGGGTCAAATAATTGCCTGTTCAAATCACTTTTACAGCAAAGTGTCACAAATGTATTACAGAACCCACATTTCACAGTTCATTTTCTGGGATAATCACACAATTAGTAGGAAAATTGGCCAAACTATCAAAAACTTGATTATGTTTGTGAGGATTATGCTAAATCCACCTTCTGCTTCCTTGAATTTTGGTTTCTGAACTGCCACTTTTAGCACAGATTAATGCCATGTGAGAGTGGCTCTGATCAAATCTATACCTAAAACTTTCTGAAAGATGATAAATTTTGTTTTACCAGTAAGAGGAGAAAATAAAACTAAATTCACACTGAATAAAGGATTTCTCAGATTGGTGAGGAAGTAGGCTTTTCTAATTTATATTGGAAAGGATAGGACACTTGTCAACATCTTCACTCTCTTTAGTAGACAGAAGAATCTTGCTAGTAATGTATTTTCTACAGTATTTGAACTGAAACACCTCAGGCACTTTATTGACCTCAAAATTATGGTCAACCTTTGTGCTGTGAGTCTATGCACTAGAAAGTTCTTTATAATACTATGGCTCTCTTCAGCGCACTTGATGCAACTTAACTGGTATGTGGGTTGTTGGGAGATATTTCAAGAGGGTATGGGTAGAGGGATGAACTTTGAGGAAAACAGGTGAGAGATATTTCCAAATTAGGGAAGCACAGAGCACCAAGAGATATCAATCAGTGTTAGCACCTAAAATAACCCAGTATAACCTCTTTGGTAGTCAGGGAATTCTGAGTGTAGTGGGAATGGAAGAAAAAGTAAATTTTTTTTATTTACAATGCTATACAGACTTTTTGCCATTAAACAGTGAAATTAAGATGTTAAGTGGCACAAGAATAGTATCAGGATCCTGACCTACTGATTCACATTTGACAGAGAATAGAAACAATTAAATAAGAATGATGGGAAATTGAGTTTGTCTATTTAAGCGCAGGAAAGTCAGAAAATCTCGGGCTGCCACTCTGGGGTGGAAGGATAAATTGTGCAGAGATATCAAATACTGTTCCTATGTTAATTACACCTGTTTCAGTGGAGAGCAGATGACAGCGGCACAGGAAGCCCACAGCTGTATAAGTACTTTAGAAGTAGCTAAATCTGAGCAGGTAAATCTGGTAAGGAGAACAGCAGAACACCACATACCAGTGAATCAAATTGAAATTGAAATATACAATTGAATAATGAACCAGGAGAAAGAGGAAGATTGCTTGCCTATGAGAAAAGATAAATTGTTTCCAAGGTAAGTATTATACCATCAGCACTGTGATCTCCATACTAGCATAACCTAGGAATACTGCAGTTAAAACAATTCATGCATTGCTCAAGATGCGCTGTGTATTAGCTGGGCTAACGAGCACACACACAATTGTGTGAGGTATAAAAATAATAATAATAAAAAGACAAAAAAAGACAGCAGTGTCAGAGTACTTCAGTTCTACTGTAAGATAAATTTAGCTAAGTCAACCTTAGGCAGATATATAGCACTGATCTTGTAAACTGAAGTGTCTCGCCTTCACTACGTTTTACCTCAGGAAAGCTAAGGTGTATTAGTGACCCTGAGGTTAAAAGGAAGAAAAAAAAAAAAAAACCACAACCAAGCTGCTTCAGCCATGGTGAAGACAAGTAGTCAGCTTAATTTATTGTAAGGTAAGCAGAAAGGTTGTGCACCGGCCTTACATACTTAGCCAGAGGCAACTACCTGAAGTGTCACCTTCCCCTTTGGTATTTGTAGTGACATAACCCACATTTATTATCCTGCTCAAACTCACTCATCTGTCTTGAGCAACGAAGGCAAAACCTTCTTCTGTATTGGTTTTGAGGTCAAAGGCAAAGCTTAGAGAGGGTTATTAACACAATCAAACATATTTAGAATTGCTGAAAAAAACATTCTATTAAAAAAATTGGTTTGTTTTTGGTCCCAGATTTCTGGCAGTTTTTCTTTCAGTAAACATAATGTAGCTATTCTCTTGTTCTGTTCAAGCTGTTTTACCTTTCCCTTGCCCTCAACATAAATTCCTGTTTATGTATCCCACTCTAGACTGCTTATGAGAATGAAGTTATTTATGCAGGATGCAATTTCTGCCTTCCTCTGAGGTTAGGGATCAGTCCCTCTTCCCCAGGAGCTTCTGGAAGTGAATATCCCCAAACAGCAGCAGTCAGCAATTTCAAAACTGGGTCATTTAAATTAAAGAGAAAAACCCAGGCTTTATAGATTAAAATGGAGGCAGAGTCATGAAATTCATATTAAATATAACATAAAATCAGAACCAGACTAGACCTTTCCTGTTACAATTTGCTGACTAAACAAAATAAAACCTTACATAGCAGAAAGGCCAACTTCTCTTAAAAACAGCTCACAATCTGTCAGGCATCTCCCCTGAAACTGTATAACCTTTTTCTTCCATCCTTCTAGGGGCCCTGTGTTCAGGTAAGAAGACTCTTTATTAGGAAGTGGGACATGAGCATTACTCCTATTCTAATAGTTGCCTATACTGAGACTAGAATGCCTTTCCAGCTGAACTGTTCATTGAATTTGGACAGAGACCACAAAATTTATTGCCTACACACACTGCGAACACCTTTGCCCATCAAGGGTACATGGTCAATCAAAGAGTAATTCTGATCCTCTGATAGGGGTTATAGGATTTATAATTAATAAATTCTGCCTATTAATTTTAAAACTCAGAAAGTTACAAGCTGAGTGGCAGGCATTCAGCTCACAGTAAGATTTGTAGGGATGTTAACAAGCTGGCCTACCCCAGCTGGTACCCTTGTACTTCCAGCTGTATCAGTTCGCTATCAGTTAAACCTTATTTAGAAAATAATATTAATCTGCTGATGATAACATACAGGATAAACACATCACAATCAGAAGCTGTCACAGTCTAAGCCAAATTACCAAGAAGAAAAACACAGCACAGGAATTCAGAATATGAGACTTATGATTATCACACGGAATGCAGTGGTCAAATCCTTGGTGTTAGCAAACAGTTCTCCACCAAAGCAATCATATGTGTCAAATATTCACAATGGATGTCTACCACGAAATACAGCAAACAAATCATTAGTGCAGATCAACCAGTATAGCCTTATGCTCCATTATTTAGCATAACCAGTTATTTGGATACCTTTCTTATGGTTCAGACACCCTTGACCCTCTCCCCTTTACCTTTTACAACCCCTGGCTGTTATCCAGTCTTGAGAGTTCACTGACCTACAAAAGAACACGTGACAGAACTTAAAGACAGAGAAAGAAACAAAATTAATTTACACCCATTTTAAATTACATTAAAATTAACAAGTGACCTTTTACTTTGCTCTAATTTTTAATTGAAATTCAATCTATTTGTACTCAGGGGAACATGTAGGGTGTGATTTTCAACACTGGCTCATTTTTTTCTACATTTAAGTGTAATTGGCCTCAGCAGGGACAAAAAAAACCCAAACAAGCAAGCCAGGGAGCTCTCGAAAATTGCACAGTTTGTGCCAGATAAAACCACAGATAATATTTCCATATGATTGTGATCTTCACTAGTATGTTCTTTACAATATATACCTGAAACTGTCATACAAGCCCAGGGACAAGCTAGCCTTCTCTTCTACACTCACATGCATGTTGAGACAGCTGCGCGTTTGTTCTCCCCAAGCAGTGGATCAGTGCTGAAGCCATCATTTTTGATAGCAACTGGCCACATGGTCCTGCGGTATAGAATTGTTACTTGTGAAAAGATGTGAAAAACCTCTGTACAACCAGTAACATGCTGATGAAAAAGCCTTGCCTTCATCACTCCTAGGACCCATTTTGACATGCGTGCATTTCCTTTTTAGTGGACTTATGCTCAGTCTGAACTTGGACCATCCACAAACACCATCTGCCCTTGCAACAAGCACTGTACTTGTTCCTTTCTGGGCTACTGTTAGCCCACACTGGGACCTGGAAACCAAGCACATTGCTGCGCAATCCAACAGATGGCTGTCTTGCATTTCTTTCCATTAACAATCATATTTGCTATAGAGAAACAACTGCCACTGTTCTCTAGAATCTATTTCCCATCATGATTCTACATGATTTTGCAAAAAGAAGGAATAAGAAATTCCCTAAACCCTTCCACCTTGTATATGGAGGAAATTTTAACTAAAACATGACTGTTGCACCATTTAAATGTGAGACAGCTATACTATACATTCATTTTTTTCTCATTAGGCCTCATCAACTACTATACCAGATTTTTTTCTACTTTTATCTAAACCTTTTCAGTCTATCTACACTCAGCAGAATTAAGCCAATGAATGCACAAAGATATAATAATCATCCAGCATAACTAGGTAAGAGTACCTGGTCCACGCTACATAGGAAATCAGAAAAATATTCCAACATTTCTACCTGGCCTTCAGAATATGTAAGTCAGCAGTTATTTATAGATCCTAAGCAGACTTGGCTAAATACCACAAAAAATAGTGAATAATTTTGTCATAAGCACTGTCGGCTCATTCAGTTATTATTTGTGGCTTATTATTAACTGCACATGCGTATCTGCATGACAAATGTTTTTAGCCCTGAGGATGTTTATGAATCCTAAATACTTCACAAATAGTCAGTGAATAATTATCCAGACTGAAAAGTAAAACTGCAAGTCATTACGGGTTAGAATTTTTGGTTATTTTCTCATTTTAACAGACTAAATTATCTAGCCATAGCGTAGAAACGGAAGACTTGCCTAAGCAGACAAATCAAATGCCTACAAAAAAATCAGATTCTTAAAGAAACAGTAGCAGGGAATAGTCCACAAACCCCCTTTGTAATATTTTTTTTTTAATTGGCAAGAGTGAGAATAATTTTTGAGCCTTTAACACATTCATAGAAAATCTGATCAGTTCAGGAACAGGACAAAAGGAAAAAAAGATTAATCAGTTCAATAGTTCATCAAGAATAATTTTGAACACTTCTAGTCCATAATGGACTTAAAGATTTACAATTAATCACCATTGTCAGAGTAAAATCCCCCCTATTCTTTAGGTTTTAAAATAAATTAGACTGCATTCTGGACAACTCCATTGTTCAACAGACATAATAAACACAACTTGAAAGAGTATTTAGTTCAGATTAGTGGAGAGAAGAGCTAAAGACAAGCTGAAACATACTGCTTACAGATATTTGCATGGATACCAGCTTTAATTTAATTTTGCCTGCATTCACATTTGCGGTTGACATTCCACAGAGAACACACATATCAGACATACACCAGCAAATATTTCTGTAGTGGTCACTTGAAAACATACCGACATTTCTTCTTCATCACCCTCTGCCCACAGAAAACTTTGTGGAAGGATCCTCTATGCCCCATTCTAAATGCTTTAGCCAAAAGCAATAATATGTTGGATTTGAAGTACATTCTTGGAGCTTCACGGAATTTGCACTCCTTTATATGCTGGGGTGAAAACCCAGCATGCTTTCCCCTCTTAGGAAATACGTGTAATGCAATATGAAATGTAGACTTTAGGAAGAGAACCCAGGGAGAAAAATAAGAAAATAGGACAATATGACAGCATTTTATCATCAAAATGTTTATAGTTTTGGCCAGATTGTTTGACCAAAGATGAAAACCAGTTAGAGGTTGTAATTCCATTTTCAATTATTTATGATTTTTTACACAAACATACACTCAGAAAAGTAGACTAAAATTCTAATCTGCTAATCTACTAAAGTAGATTAAAATTCTTTTTTAAATAAGTATTTCTGGTGGAAAACAACACAACTAATCCACATAGAAAAATAGTTTCAAATTCACTATTCTAGGATAAAAGCTAGAATCCTGATAAAAATTTTTATGGTTCAGCCATTAAGAGAACAGAAACACTATCACATGACTAACATGTCAGATCAAATCAACTATTACCCCCTTTGAACAGATATCAAAAGGAATTTATACCTCAAAGTTACTCATTTGATCATTCTAACCAACAAACATGTTTAGACAAAAAAACACTGCTAATTTCAAAACAGAAAGAAAAAATAAAATGTATCAATACAGTTTTTGCTGTTACCATAACACACCACTCCTCACTATGCAGTTGCTGGGCTTACAAAACTGTCCTATCAGATAGAAGAGAATGATGATGATCAAGCAATACATAAAAGGCTTAATTTTTTTCCTGGCATAACAGAAAAAAAAAATATCTACAGTTACTTACTCTAGGGAGAATTCACGTGGTATAAATTCCTTGTCTTGCCTTTTCCCTCTCTTTTGGTAGGGGAACTTTTTTTGACATTGTAGAGGCCAAACTTCAACATGAGGCCAATGGATGGAGACAGAATAAGAGAGGAAGAAGCAAGTGATAATTTTGCAGAATGTCTTTGCCTTGGAGTCTTTCACCAGACTCCAATCTCCCCACGTTGCCAAAGATTGTGAGGAAGGTGTTAAAGAGCATGGACCTCAAACACCCTGCCCGGATGGTCAGTCACTCGGAGGAAGCCTGCTGGTTGCAATACGTTCACATGCTGGTGAACAAGAACAGGCAGAAGATCAGGGATGTGCCACTGATTGGAGCCATGATATCCCTGAGGTCCCTTAGTTCCATGCACCCTGACACTTCATCCTGCAACGTTTGGAAACAGGAGAGTGAATAATGAGCCTCTGGGTTGAACCAGCATATCTATTTTATAGTCTTATACTCCTGTGAATGGAAGTCTCATTTGTTCTGCAAACAGAGAGAAGACAGTCTTGCCTTTACTGTGATGACTGTGTGTATCTTTTGAAAGCATATAATGCACAGAAGGTTTTTCAGCTGCAATAATCAATGGCCAAATATTTTTGTGTAGCACTAGAAAGAAATCAATGGCCAAGTTTTTACTGGAGAAATATCTAGCCCACATTTATACGACAGCAAAATATATTAAAAGATAATATATTTGTGAAGTGAAACAACCACAGGTAAATTGTTCCTGGTTCAGTAGTTGACAAAGCTTGTGGTCTAAGGGAAAGTTTTATGGTTTACATAAGTCCTTGCACAGTGGGGACTTACAAAGCAAATACCAACACAATCTTCGCTGAGAACCAATTTCTTTTCAGACTCTCAGCAACTCTTAAAATCTGTGATCTCATTATCTTGCATACAGCAGGCTTCTTTCTTGTATGACTTCATTTATTTATTTATTAATCAGAAGACTGCTTTCTAGTGCCAAGATGCTGGCCAGTTCATCCTGACTGCTAGTTTCTGCTGAAGCTGCATGACCTCTTCAGAGACTGTTATCTCCATACTGGGCTATCACTCACATATGAATGATCACAGTAAAGTCTCCTTAACGTACTCCAAGGTTACCTTGGCATCTAGATGAAACTTAAAACCTTTAGCAACCAAAAATAACTTCTGAGATTGGCTGTGGAGAAGACTGATCGTCTTCCCTGTAAGTGCATTGAAGAAGGCACTATAGAGGGGGTTGCTGTGGGATATTGCCAGGACCCCTATCATTTGTAGCTATCAAAAGGAATCAATATGGGTACTTATCCATTCCAGTCTTGGTGGAAATTATCAATAGCTCCTTCTAAACAGGCTGCATTTCATATTTACAGCTAATGTATTCATAATGGAGCTATCACACCTTTTATTGTTACTTCAATTTGCTTTCACATCAGTATGGCTAGAACTTGGGATTTTTCCCTGCAGTCTCCATCCCTTCTTTCACCAAATTGCCCCCTGCTTCAGAATATTTTAACTTCCTATGTTACTGAGTTGAAGCTAGTGAGACCTGTTGATCTGGCAAGCGAACAGACTAGCACTGCATTTCTAGATATGGACAGAACATCTTGTGTTATAGCAAAGCCTTCAAGAGACTGTTCCTCACTCCCAGAGCTCTTGAGTTTCTGCAGTCACTCCCAGCCCTGCCCAGGAATTAGCTTTCCTCTTAGGAAATTCTTCACAGTTTTTGATGTTGGGGATGATACGCATACTGCATTTCTTGGCCTCCTCATCAGAATGAAGCAGCTTCAGCAGACCATTGTCACTGGAGCTGATTTAAAATGTACAAGAGAGGCAATTATGATTTGCCTTCATGTCCCCACACTTATCTGTATGCTCATTTTAAGAGTGTTGATATTAGGTTATTATGAATAGATATTTTTCTACTTTACATGTACTTACGCTCAGCTATTTCAGATTAACTGGCAAAACACAAGAATCCCATTCCTAGATACAATATGGTCTCGGAAGATTCTCATGGAACCTGCAACCCAGTAGGTCTTCAGCGATACATAAATGGGCGAAGATTGCATGGGTTATTTCATAAATTGGGTGGCAAAGAGGTCTGTGTGGAAAAAAATGTCTTCTAGGGACTGTTGTCACAAGAAAGAAGTAGTTATCTTTCTGTAGAGGTGTAGGAAGATCACATAGATCTAGAACAAGTTAGGTTAGCTTCATAGAACCTTTATCCTTCCTTAAACAGGGGAATCGTTCTGGATCTCTCCCTCCATACTCTTCTGGAGAAGAAAAGATTTACACTGGAAGAACCACTAGACATCAGAAGTAACAACTGTCAATACTTTAACTGGAGTATGTTCATTAAAATATTTTTAAGCAAGTCATACCTTATAGAAAAATATATAAACCACTAAAATTCATATATGAGGGAAAAAAAAAAAAAAAAGGGAGAAGAATGGTATGGAACAACAACAAAATCACACACACAAACCAGACAGATGAAATTCTAGTATTACATTGAGGTAGGTAGCAATAATGATTGTTGTCATAATTTCCTCCATCCTTTGCATTAATATTTGTATGTCTTGACTACCACGCGCTTACTTACCACCCAAATCTGAACAGCACATATAGAGAGCATGTGGGCCATCCCCTTCTCTGAGGATGGTCTCATAAATGAGTATGTGAAGTGAGGATTAAAGCCTCACCAGAGGATCTCTCGTGTAAGGCTGTGAACAGTAAGAAAATGACTGTGATGTAGGAGGTACATGCTTCATTGCTATGACAGATTCATTATAAATGTTAATTATTCCCAGCCTTCTAACAGACCATGCACGTATGCAGCTGATCAAATGGGAGTCTGCTTTCCTGATATCCAGTTCACTTCCACATACACTAATTTCTAAAAATATTTTCTCATGTAAGCCATGTTCTCTCACAGATTTTGTTCCTGCAAATGTAGCGTCTCCTTATTCCCAGGCCTGCTGTGATTTTTATCAAGCTTAACTTGATAAAACAATCTTCAGACTAGTTTCAGATTAGGGACTAGTATAGTCTTAGGTTTACTGATACAGTTATTAAGCTAGACAATAAAAGGTCAATGAGGGATGGTAGCACTGTGTTACTAAAATATTTTGATCTTTCTTACTTATGACCTTGGATTTTGTTGCTGAAGTCAGGATATGGACAGAAGACAAAATCATAGAAATAAAAAACAGCAGCTGTCTTTAAAAAAATATTATGAATATCTTTCTCTATCCAGCTACTTACTGGAAAAGTTTATGAATGAACATTCTCAGTTTCCTGACTGCGCCAGGAGGCTGACAAGGAAACACAGGTCCATGAATCTAAGAGGTGCTGGTTCATATTCAGCCTAAAAATGGTTAAGAGTCAAAATTATTCCCATGGAAGCACTGTTCATACTAAATGAACTTGCTGAGATAAAAAAATATTTCCATGAGGTAGAAATGCCATGCTCCTCATCACAATGGCACTCTTTAATCCCCTTTAGGAGAGATCTGATTAAAATTAAATCTAGAGATACCCGCAGCTAGAAGCTGACGCACACTGCTGGAGAGGCTTATTCTCTAGATCAATATAAAATTAGCAGTTTCTTGGCTTCTAATGGTTGAGTCTGTGCTCTGCTTCTTCTAAAGTCAGTGATAAAGTACATATTGACTACAAAGGAGCAGAGCTAACTGGACTACAGCACTGCTCTTTAGCAAATACCACTCATAAGTAATAAAACAACAAAGGATAGTTTTACAGCTCAGATCTAGATCTGGACTAGGACACAAGGTCTAGATTAATCTCCTAGCTCTACCTTAAAGTTCCCGTGTGACTGAAAAAAAAGTCATGCCATCCTTCTGTGCCAGAGTTACCAGATCCAAAAGAAGCCATGACTTCTTATCTTGGTCTTTCCATCCCTTGACTTCTTGTCTTGGTCTAAATGGGATAAAGAAGATTTATCCCCATCTCCTACCTTCCCGAACACCATATTTATAGGAACACAGCATAACCATGAAGTGCTTTGGTATGCACTGAATCCCATGGGCATGAGGCTAAGAGACCAATACCAAGTAAAGAACTTGTCTGAACTCACGCTAAGAGGGCAGCTATCAGACATGTTGCTGTGGGAGCCATGGCTTCTGTACAGTTGCACGGAAACCCCCAATTTAAACACCTATGAAACAGAAGCAGCCAAGCTGCGACAGCAGAAAACTTTGAACATGCTGATGTAGTTTTCCAAGAAACCAACTCTGGTGTCTCCCTTCTGTGCTGCAGCACTGACGTATCCTTTGTTAAAGGCAGGACATCATTCATCTCTCTCTCTCTCCAAGTACAAATGTCTTTCTTACAAGTCAATTCTGTGGTTAATGAAAGCTGACAAAAGGAGGTTTATATACTGTGCAACAATACTCACTGCCACTCACTCGAAGAGAAGATACTTCAAGGGCAGCCTGCTCCTATATGACACAACTACTGCTTTGCCAAACAGAACAGATGACTTGTAGCAGTAACACTGTTCCCTGCTTTAAGTCCCTCAGCTAGACTGTTAACTTCTATCTTGTGGCACATTTGAAGATTAATCGGTATCTTAGCCTGCAGTGGTCCAGCTAATTTACACACAAACACATTCTTTGGAGAGCAGAGAGCCTGAAGGAGATGGGAGAGGAAAGCTGGTGCGCTTTGAAGGAAGTACAGCCTGCTAATACCTGCAAAAACTGAACAAGAAAAAGATAAAACCAAATTAGAGATCTATTAAAAATAAATTAATGGCATCTGCAAATGAAATTAAATCTAAAATAACAACTCTAATAGCAGGGTCTCTGGTGAGCATTAATGCTTAATTTTTTCTTATATTTGATTAATGCATCTATTAATTAAAAATATTTATACAAGGTAGAGCCTTGACAGGAATACTCTGTGAAGCTGTTCTTAAGGGAACTGCTTCTGTTAATCAGCTATTTTAGAAGAAAATGCCGCTACTCTATACAACAAGGCAAGACTGTACTTCAATAAGTCTTATTTAGGGCCTGTGCTTTCTAAATGTCCTCTGTGGCTAGAATTGGATAGAGTAGGCTGCTTTGTACAGATGATATAAAACACTTTCCTTCCCATTGTTTAGTTAGCTTGTACTGAAAATAAACCTTCATCTTATTTCTTATCCCCCCCCCCATTACCCCCCTTTTATTGTTAACATTTTATTGAATTGTTGAACATCCAAGTACAAAAGCAGATGATCTGATATGTACAAATGTATTGTACAAATGAGGAGGACAAAGTTAAACACACATTCAACAGTATGAAAATATTATTGGACTTTGAGGCAGCATCTAACCAAAACCATGGGTCATTAATGAGACTATTCAAAGTAATTTTGATGAAGTTATGATTCTATTGTCATCTAGTACTGAGAAGGAAATGCTTAGCATTTGAAAAAGGAATCGTTAATCATTATGCAGCTCTCTGGGGCACTAACTCTTTCAGGATTTTCCTTTTAGACCTGTCACCCCCCCCTCTTTTTTTTTCCCTTTCTTTTTTTCCTCTCATCTTTTTAGCACAAGCAGTGCTATGAAAACAGAGAGGATTAGAAGTTGTCCCTGACATCTTTCATTATAAGGTTGTTGGTTTTGTCCTTCTGTATATATTAGTTTGAATTCTGTATGAGGCACCTGTTGGCTGTTGAGAATAAATCAACAGGAAGGTCACAAATGGCTTTGTATTGTATGCTTGTCTTTTTAAGCCTGTTGGGAACTCACTGCTTTGCTATACAGGAATAAACGCTGGAAAGAAGGCTAACCATGATGTTTAACACTATTTAATTATGTGAATTGTGTGTGAATTGTGTAGGCTCCTTGAACAAAAGTTGAAGTCCTGTTGCTAATACTGTCATAATTAACTCAGGCTAGTGACAGTAGGAGTCTCAATTCATTATACCAGTTAAGTAAGCTATCATTAAACTTACCTACCATAGCTATTGCTATGTTGCATAGAGAGAAACGAACACTGTGGAAGGACATGTAGAGAAATAAACAGGGAAGGTGATGTACGGATGTAGCTTTCTGAAAGCTCTGATAAAAAGGCCTGGCTGTGCAGTCCATCACGCTTGGTAAGTCAAGGATGGGTGGCATAAAAGCAAGTGATGAATGTGTTAAATTGCTAAAAAGTGGAACAGGGAGACAGCTTAGGAAAAGTGATTTTGACTTAATGATTTCTTTTGATTATGCTACTGCTAAAACATAGCACTGTGGCTGGCCATGTGGAAATAGCGGAATAAATGTTGTGAGCCTGCTCCCTTTTTAAATCCAGCTGCAATGCAGCCAAAGGAGGGGACAGAGCTGAAGTGAACTGTGGAGTAAGGAACTACTTTTTTTTTTTAAGAAAGGGGAATAAAATAAAATGCATTTTAACACATGACTCGATATACCATTATGGTTCATGAGAATGTCCAGTTCCCCATGCTCTTTAAAAACTACAGCTGGGTTTTAAAATGAGGTCTGTTTCTCAGCAACATTGTCCATTTCTTTAACACTGCAGTATATACAGAAGACTGCTGCACTTGCCTGAAGAATGGAACACAAACTCAATGCCCTCCTTGGGATGGGGAGGGAGAGGGATATATTTTGATTGAACGTAGCTAAATATCTAGGACTTTCCTCACCTTCTGAATTGCCCAGAAAAAAATATTCCTTCTTCCTTTCTTCTGTATGAGCCCCAGAATTTTGAATATGTTTTTAAATTATATTTTTTAATTATTTAAGATACATGCTATGGATACTTTCACAACATTTTAGATCTATGGCCAGTGATATCTCTTTTTTTTTCATTAGTAAAAGATACATTTAAAGTTAGCTCTGTATTGTTTCATCAATATATGAAGAGTCAAAGGTTACAATTCAATCTAGCTTAATTTTACTTAACTTTAAGGAACATTCAAATTACAGGTAATGATAAACAACAGGTAAAAACCCCTCAGCTTCTCACCCATAAGAATGGTTTCAAATGTTGGTCAATCAGGTTCTTTTTTCCATAAAGAGAGCAACTTTCCAATTCCAACTTTACAGATACTATAAGTACTGGTATGGTAGGAATGTGTATTTTGCAGTTTCAAGAGATTATTCCAGCAATAATCAAGTAAGAACTCCTAAACTTTCAGCATTTGCCCATCATTAACATATAGCATGAATTGGCCTATTCCCCAGACATGTCATTCAACAATAAATTCTGATGAGCAGAAAAGACAATAGAAAAAAAACAAACAACCAACTATCAATCTGTCCCTAAGTGTTAGTGGACTGGCATTATTAATGGTTGTTTCAGTTCCATTGATGGCCACCATACTGCAAGTAATGTGCAGCGCCAGCTCACCACCTCACGTAATTTGTCATCTTTCTAACAAAGTTAATGGATCTATGTAAGTTTTCCCCCCAGGTGAGAATCTGACCCAACATTTAGATGTGACAATGCTTTGTTAAACTTGCAATACAAAGAGGATGGTGGCACAACAGGCAAAAGCCTCGTTACGAAGGCAGGAACAGAGACAACTGTAGTCTGTCAGCACAGGTGAAAGAAGAGGGGCTGAAGAACAGAGTAACAGTGATAAGTACCAGAATTTGATTTCATTAGCCAGAGAAGATTGAAGCTTTTTGCTGGCCATTTTACAATTCTCCCACTTGACTTGTTTACTGATGGAAATGTTTGCCAAGGAACTTTGGAAAAATAGTGACACATGAACAATCTGTTGCGACATATTGTAGTGGTGTTGTTTGTGCTGCTATAGTTACTAAGCTTTTAGCGTTTTTGTAATTTGTCTTGAAAAAGCTGGAACTTGGCATGAAGTTTTTGGGTGCCTCTAGTTTCAAGTCAGATGGTTTTCATATTTTTTGTTACATTTCTGTAGATCTTTTTTTTTTCCTATGTGAAGAAAAGCCTTGAAGATATGCTGTGTCAAGGAAAAGGAAAAAGTGTGTTTAGTTGAAGAAAGAAGCAGAAGGTGGGAAAAAACCCAAATGCATTGCAAGATGAGGAAAAACAGGTGCAAACTTCTTTTCAAGGTGAGATGAGTGTTTACAGGATACTCACAGGTCCTATGGAACTGCAAAATTAATCAGGCTATGCAAAAAAGGCCTTGGGATTTTTACTTTCTTTTGGTTTCAGATCTTACAATGATGATTTACTTCAATGCTAGTCTTTTTTTACAGGGCAGCAGCTTGACTCAAATCCCTGGGTTTCAGTGTGCTCATTCAGTGGACTCCATAAAGGTCAAATCAACACACTGAGGGAAGTATAATCTTCATGTATTTTAACTGGACACAAAATAGGTACAAGAAAGTGCAAGGGTGAAGAGCTGTACAAGCAAGTTAAGAGACAATGAACTATGCCATCAGCAATACCACCAAAAAAGACTAAACAAAGAAAAACATGAGTCTCTTGCTTTTGTCTGAGTGGGATGCCTTAACTCTGCTGGCCTAACACTGGTCCGTAAGATACATTTCCATTGCATGATAAGCCTAAACCAGAACCTCCTGTTCAATTACTCGAACTGTCATGTGGCTCTGCTGTGGTGGGACAGAGAACTACCAACCAGAAATGTGGACTGTACAAGCACAGTGGACATCTGTTGGAAAGGAGTCTAGAGAAGAATTGAACAACAGTGAAAGAGAAAAAAGGAACAAAACCCAAACAAAATTATTGGTGAGTAATCCAACAATAAGGAGAAGAAAATACCATATGAAAATTGGCCGTGAGAGAAGCTGGTAAGTGATAAGT
>NW_009259028.1:202013-229511 GCF_000687185.1 Egretta garzetta | reverse complement strand
CTAGGGCTCCATATATGGGTAGTTCCCATTACTGCTAAATGGATATGAAATATTACGTTTCAGTCAGAATAAGACTCTGTCTTTCCCCTCCCTGAACCACAGCCCACACAGAACATCCTACGCGCTCCTGCCAGGCGTCATCCTAAACACATGGAAAAATCTTATCTGACACATGTAAGATTAATAAGGCATTTAGGTAGTGTTATAGAAGTATTCACTGCTCAAACGTCATGTCTTACCACAATTCTTCAACAATTTTCTTGACACTTTGAACTTTCCGTAAGTCTTTTTGAGGGAGAAGGCAGCTGAAAGAGGAATATTACAGTGCTATTGACGAACCTGTTAACAATAACGCTTGTTCTGTGCAACTTGGGGAAGAAAAGATATAGACAATTCTGTTTGGTTTTAATGTTTTGCCTTTCATAGTAGTTTAACAGATAGATGCATAGAGAAGTTCATTACAGCAGCTTTAAAATTAGTCAAAAATAACTGAAAAATTATACAGTGTATGCTTAACCAACAGAATTGATTAACTCAAGATAATCTAAGTGGGATGAGACACATACATGTACCATGGAGTATAAGCTATCAACATTTGTATGGAATTTATATTACCTGAAATATATATAAAAATCTATACATAGATTATAATGAGATATCAATACATGTATTAGAAACAATGATGAACTAAAAGAACAATGGCTAGCCCAGACCTCACTGATGCTTTAGAAAGAAAATTCCCCCTCTGGGAAGTTTATTCCACAATGTATCTGCTAATTTACTCTTCAGAAGCTCACATCAGCCACTGTTGCATGCCAGATACCTACTTATAGGCCTCTAGTACTATCCTGCAACATGACTTCTGTGCTCTGATGTTCCCCCATCAGTCCCTGTCCTGCTGTCTTATACCATGAAACACAAATTACCCGTAAAAATGATAATTCTCTTATTATTTTTAAAGGTCAAATCAAATGATGTGGAAAATACGCAGTGGTGTGACATATAATTTACATAATTTCCACAAAAACACTGCACTTAAGCTGTGTAAGACAAAAAAAAACAAAAAAAAAACCCCAACAACAAAAAAATCAAGCTTCACTGACGAAAAGCCAATCAGTCAGATTTGCAGTGAGAGTAAAGTAGGGCTGCACCACCGACATATGAATGACACTAGCAACCCAATGATCCCCACCACATTTGGTTCTGAATTTACTCTCCTCTTTTTCCCACCCCTTTCCCCCAAATATATGTGCACAAAATGAGAAGGGGAAAATGAAAGATATTTCCCATTGGTCCTGGATTTTAAATTGATTTGGTTTTAGATCTGAAATGTAATTTTCAAGGTCAATACATAAGCGCACTACCTTTGAGTGAAGGGGCAGACACAAAGACAACATTGCCAGTCCTACCTGATGTCCCAAATGGTGTTGCACATTGGAGCTAATGAGGTGTGATCAGAGTCAGTACCAGGGGCCTGCCAGTCCCTTGCATCCCCTTGGCAGACGTTGCTTTTCCCTTGCCTAAGCACTCAAGACAAGCAGGTAAAGGACTTCATTTGGCTTTTGGATGAAGATGCTGTCAGCACTGCCCTTCTCCTCGAGGGCTTGCCATCATGGGCATGGTCTGTGGATCCTGCTTCTCCTCAGGACACAGTTCATGTAGGGATAAGCAGGAACTTCAAATACATAGAGTGTGACACCACAGATCCCAAATGGAGGACTTGCAAAAGCTGAAGCAGTGGCTGATATGCTTGTATAGGGAGAAATGAAACTCAGCTTGTAGCGTAATAGTGATTTCCTAAAAGCTCTCACTTACAAAAAACAGACCCTGGATAAACATAGTTTGAATCCATAAAGAAAAAAACAGAACCAAACCCACCACATATAAAACAAAATCTGAGCTATTTAAAAGCACGTTTAGGATTTCTTCTAATGCCCTGGTACTGGTTGCTTAAACTGATTAACATGATGGCTGGGTTTGGCTGATAATTTTAGAGGCATTTTATACAGGAAATAGAGAACTCAAAAAATTGGTAATAAGCTTGACATCTGCTCATTTTTCTTGAAGTTTAGGGTGCATCCCTCTCCTCTGTCTGCCTGGCACAGCAGTCATTACACTAGGCTTTCTGCTTGGCACATCTGACAGCTGACACGATGCTTATTTCTGAGATGAAGACAGTGAGTTGTCCCTATTTGTGTCAATGAATTATTAACTCCGACTGTATCATTGGTTACTATGACTAAGTATACTCATCCTAGTATATCCTCCTGAGTTCGTATACCTTAATTTACGTGTACTGTATTAATCATGCATACGTCTATTTTGCCTTTCTTTTTTTTACTATTACAAAGCCAGTCTTACTTTACATTGATTAATTAAGGTTGATCTTACCTTAAAAGAATTAAGCTGACAATAGGTGTCTACACATTAGAAAAATGGAGTAGAATATTGAGGAAAAGGGGTTTTATTACATTATGTCTCCATTTGGGATTTATAACTCTGTTCATTTCATATCATGTATATTTATCATCTAGGTTCTTAATAGAACATTCTAATCAGCAGAAGTGCGAGAGATTGTTTATTCATTTGACATATCATAAATTTAAAAAAAATGCAATGAATGAGCAAATCCAAATGGTCTTTCAGACCAGAAACTTTGCTGCTTCCAAAGTGCAAAGCTCTGTTATGAAACAGAAGAGGTAAAGTTCTTTTAGCTATCAATGGGCGTTCATATAACTTACTGCACATATTAAAGGAATCCCCACAAGGTATCTATTCAAGGTCAAGTTATTTTAAATTTCCATAACAGTAAAAAGAGGGGAAAAAAGTAATAAAACGACACACTGAGGGAGGGCATCAGGTAATTAGATAAGAATCATTCGTGATCTAGGTATTCGGAAAGCTTAAAACTAACTTTAGAAGTGAGCAATACTGTGCACTTTTTTTTTTAGGATCAGATCAACAGCAGCCTGAAAAATACAGCTGATCTGAAATATACTAGTGTCATGGTAAAAGTCAGTTTGCACATTGCTATCAGAAACACCACATGTGGAAAAAAAAATCAGGCAATACTGATCAATCACTAGAAAATCCTTACAGTTCTTAAACATTACCAGAAATGTATACATATAATTAATAATCACGTGAATTTCCTTTTCTCTAAGCCTTCTTCCATATCAACATATATGCAACGTTATTAAAGCTTAGGAAATAAACAGCCAACTAGTACACATTCAAACACCTACTCCATTCCTTCTCAACCCCTGCCTTTTATTTTTCCTGCCTATACCTTGTCTCTGACAGCAGATTGGAAGGGTGAGAGCTGTCACTTCTGATGTTAGCACAACATCCAACACAACCAGGCCTGTAGATGTTAAAAGAATAGCAATAAATCACAGCCTGAAGGGACACCTCAAGCAAGAGAAATATTCTTTGTCAGGAAACAGTTGGCTCTCTAGTGGTATCTGGGCAAACTTTCCTGCACTGACCACAAGCACACCCTGACACAGTTTTGGAGGGCCCATGAGGCGCTTGGTGCTTCTCCCAGGGTGTACGTTTCCCCACTTTCCTTGGCTGACACCACTCATGTTGACAGGGTGCTTGTGTCATGCTGGAACTCTTCTCTTACCACTGAGACCAGCTACTATTTTGTGCAGCACTGTTTGGATTTAAAGAAGTCCATTTTCTTGAATTTGAGAAGAATAATATTTATAATAGTTATTATTAACTTTTTATTAACAGTAGGCTTCTCACAGACCCTGAGGCCAACTTACAGACTTCTATCCACAGATAGCAGGTGTAAATGAGTCATGCTTTTAAAATACCTGCTATAATACTGAAGTAGCGTAATGCAGCTTTAGCACGAGTCTTTATCACAGTATACTTCATTAATTGTGATAACTATTGCATCTGAGCTGTTCCAGCCCAGCCAAGGAAACAGGGGGTGTGGGCGAGAGGTTTCCTTGTTGGTGGTCCTGGGGTACAGAGCTGCATCTGAGAATTGGTAAAACTCTGATCCTGTCACCTTACTGCCAGCCTTGGTAAGTGCCACCCTATTAAGGAACTGCTCCTTGGTTCCATAACCTGATTTCTCCCCCTATTGTGGGGGTGACAAAAATCAGTAGAAGGCAGATTATAAGGTTGAAATGTTGCCTTTGGTTTCTACTGTGATTATGAATTAAGAGACACCTATCATTTTGTATTCTCACTGACTGTTTTTCTCCTCTGGTATATACTATTTATTATCCTAGACTGTAGGGTTTCAAGGGCAGACATTGTGTTTGTGTGCTGTGCCCAACACCATGGCTCTAATCCTTGTTGGGGATTATTAAACAGTACTGCAAAAATAAAAATAACACACACTTCTGGACAACAGAAGAAAAGATTGAGAACTGCAAGGTCCAACTTTAGATTTGTGAATATAACATGATACAGGTCCAGAGCATCACAGCAATAACAAATTATTGCTGGGAGTTCTTGATCACAGCACTGCACTGCAAGTAGCTGTGCGAGCCCACTCAAAAACCTTACAAATTTCATGCTTATTGTCACTTCCTTCTTTACACTTTGGAAACAAACAGTATAGAAAGTTATAAATGGGATAGAGAAGGCACACTTAAAACATGTAAAAGTTATTGCTTAAGACAGTTGGAAATAGTTACATTTCTACCAAATCTCAAGATCAGGCAAGGTTTATTTTTCATTTCTAGCTTCGTTCAGTATGGGAGCATACAAATGCTGTAATCTGTCTATCATATAATAGCTCCAGACTGGATTTAGATGAGTGAAAGAGACATTTCTCAGAAATGTCAGATGAGAAAACATACTGAAAGAAGATGACAGACCTATGCTGCAAAATGGGAAGATTATGTACATACCAGTTTATACATCATTATTGATTACTGCCACCAGATCAGAATAAGGTTTTACCTGAAAGGCTAGTTTTGAGCAAAGAAAAATAAAAATAAAAAATAAAAAAGTTGTTGACTCCTTTTATGACAATTTGCTCGGAGGCTAAGGGTCATGTTTCCACACTGAAATAACCACCATTGACTGATCACAATTAATATCTGTGTTTTCTCAGTAACAGATGTAAGTACAAGAGTGGTATAAGCCTGCCAATTTTGTACTAAATAAAAATATTAAAAGTGTAACACAGATGCATAATCTGTCTTTTTTTTTTTTTTAAAGTTGTTTCCTCCATTGCAGTATATCTTGCTTTATGCAGCGTTTCCCTGCATTATAGACTACCAAGAGGGGAACTTGTTTATCTCCCTCCAAGGCTGATGGCGCAGCTGAACTGCAGTTCTCCTCACCCTGCCTGAAGTGGCCCACACCAAAACTAAATTATGATCTCTTCCCCCCAGACCTCACTTTCCTGCATGGCTGCAAACAACCAAGTCATTTCCAACATAAGAAGGGCTCTTGGGTTCTGCTGTAAGCTCTTATGTTGGGAGTGATTGGGATATCTGGCACAACAGTCAGCTATATCTGTAGGGGAACTTTTCCTTCTCTGAGACAGTGGGAGTGAGGACCCTACACTGTGATTTGAGGTTATGACAGGTAGGGATTTCCCTTTAATTCTAGAGTTGATTTGGATGAGTGAAAACGATTTTTCTCATAAATGTCAGATGAGAAAACACACTGGAAATGTAGAAGAGAAACCCAGCTGCTGTTAATCTGGCCACTGAAACATTGCTAAATGAATATTTCAATCTGCGCATGTTGAATTTAGGCCTGAGGAACAGCCTATATATGTATAGCCATGGACCCTCCTGGAAAGCAGCAACAAAATGCTCTTGAATGCGAATTCCCTACTCAGCTATACAAGTGCATCAGCCATACAAGTGTGTCATCATTTGGAGACTGTTGGTGTGATACCGGTATTACTTGAAATGGTTTCAATGGCACAACAGCAGTGATTTGTCTACCTAAGGCTGGTCTTGACAGTAGCTGCTGAGACATCAGAGTCAGGCCAAGAAAAACATAATTATGGATTATTCTGACAGCCAGTCTGTCAGCAAATTATTACCTAACCTACAACTACACATGGGCCATTCCCAGAAAATTAGTAAGAATCAAAACAGATCATAACTGAATGTATTCCAGTGCAAGAAGAGCCAATTTACTTACCCTCCACCCACCTGCAGAAGACACCTGATGGCAACTTTACTTATGCTTGAACAGACTGACAGCAGGTAGGAGGAGGAGTTTCAGATCTGGCACAAACAGTAGCTCATCTCATGGGTTTCAACTGCTAGTCTAGAAGATGTCAAGGTAACGAGTCCTGGAGTGAGCTCTGTGAGATGTTTATCTTCTGAGGGCAACGTTGTATTTAAATTTTTTTGTGACTTAACCTCTTGGTGGTTTGGAAACATTACAGTCTTTTTTTCTTTTTCCTCAAAGGGAACCAAACAAAAAGATCCCAGAATAATCCAATTAATGAAATGGAACCCTGTGAAGAACATTCATAGCCATATTTCAAGAGCTGTCATCTAGATTTTTGTAAGAGGTTTGGAAGAGTTTCCCTCAAATAAGCTCCATTTGAATCATAGAATCATAGAATCATAGAATCATAGAATGTTTTGGGTTGGAAGGGACCCCTAGAGGTCATCTAGTCCAACCCCCCTGCTGTGAGCAGAGACACCGCTAACTAGATCAGGTTGCTCAGAGCCCCATCCAACCTGGCCTTGAAAGTTTCCAGGGATGGGGCCTCCACCACCTCTCTGGGCAACCTGTTCCAGTGTTTCACCACCCTCATTGTAAAGAACTTCTTCCTTATATCTAGTCTAAACCTACCCTGGTTTAGTTTAAAACCATTACCCCTTGTCCTGTCACAGCTGGCCCTACTAAAAAGATTTTCCCCATCTTTCCTATAGGCCCCCTTTAGGTACTGAAAGGCCGCAATCAGGTCTCCCCGCAGCCTTCTCTTCTCCAGGCTGAACAAGCCCAACTCCCTCAGCCTGGCCTCATAGGAGAGGTGCTCCAGCCCCCGGATCATTTTTGTGGCCCTCCTCTGGACCCACTCCAACAGTTCCATGTCCTTCTTGTGCTGGCAGGGCTGCTCTCGATCCTTTCTTCCCCCAGCCTGTACTGATACCGAGGGTTACCCCGACCCAGGTGCAGGACCTTGCACTTGGCCTTGTTGAACCTCATGAGGTTCACACAGGCCCACCTCTCCAGCCTGTCCAGGTCTCTCTGGATGACATCCCGTCCTTCTGGTGTGAACCAAGGTACAAATGAATAGAGAATGCAGATCAAATGACAGCACACTGGTTTGGTGGGGTTTCACCATGTACTCGCTAGGGTTAACATGGAGGACTGTTCTGAGCCTTCTGTCACTATGCTTTATAAGTGAGCTGCAGCAGGACTTCTGTCAGCAGAAGTTAAGTGTACCAATTGAGGGCAGTATATCATCTGCACAACTCACTTAGAAATGGAGTGTGCATTTGTTCTGTAAAATTTTTTTCAGCCAACTAACTTTTCTTTCTCATCAGAATTTTTTTCCAGCAGATTTTTCCAGCCTGTTACAGAATGGATGTTATGACACACAAAAAATCCAGTCTGCTCCTGTCTGTACAGAACAGAATATTGCTCTCTGGCTTAATCTTTCAGTGATCACTAAACAGAGAAGCAAATTATTGCTGCAGGAGGTCTGAAGCAATTTATGCAATATTTTGCTCATAAAGATTTACTGTTATTTCTCAGCAGTCATAACAGTAAAATATATACTGAATACCTTATTTCTTTTTAGCATTCTTAGTTTGCAACAAACATGCTAGGAGTTGCCAAGTGCAGTAGCCAGATAGAGGTGAGGCCAGTCTGGGTAGGGGGTCCCTAGCCCTCACTCTGGCTGCTCTGTAGAAGCAGTGGGTGTCCCCAGGAGCTATGGGAATGGGGCTTTTTACCCTAGCAAGGAGCCAGGTGTGGGGCAGAACTCTGGCCACTGCTGTTGGAAGGCAGCTCTGCAGTCAAGCAACTCTCTTCCTACCTCTCCAGCAGGAGCTGCTGGCTTCCATGCAGTAGGAAGGGCCATCGACAGAGGGGATATTTGGCAGAGCTGCTAGTGGGGTAGTGCTTTGGGAGCTGCAGGAGGCCCTGGACCGTGGCACTGACATCATCCTGGGAAGCCAGATGGTGCTGCTGCTGATAGTCATCTTGAAGGTGAGCACTTCTGACCTGCAGCCGGAGGAGCTCCTGCCTAGACTGGAGTGTTCAGAGGCTCAGCTTGAGGTCTTGCAGGACTTCCTGTGAAGCATCCCCTCCAAGCTCCTTGTGAACCACCTCTGTGAGGACTGGATGGCAGTGATGCAGAAGAGCAGCAAGGAGGAGAAAATGGAAGAGCTGAAAGTGTAAGTGTGGGCAGTAGCCTGCCTGTTGAGCAGGAGCCCTGACCGCTGGCTGAGGGCACCTGGAAAGCTGTGCAAGACAGTCAGCCGCTGGCTCCCATTGGCCTTGGGCAAGCCTGGGAGATTGCTGTGACCAACATCTGCCTTATGAACCTTGTGTTCCTCTTCCCTCAGGGTGGCCGAGAAGTTGCCTGCAGCCAATCTCCTCCTCCTGAAGCAGCTGCTGTCCCTCCTCCAGCACACAGGCCACAACACAGCCATCAACAGGATGAGCTGCAGGAACCTGGCCATCTGCGTTGGGCCTACCCTGCTGAATCCACCCAATGAGGACCTGCTCCTGATGGAGACCATGCTGGAGATCACCGAGAAGGTGTGCTGCCTTGCACAGCCAGCTGCAGTCTTCCCAGCCTGTCAGAATTTCACTGCTCAGAGGTCTTTGGATGTCTCCTCCCTGGAGCAAATGCTGGTGGGGTGGCTACCTGCAAGAGTAGCCCCACAGCTGCAGCCTTCTGTGCAGAGGCAAGGGTCAGGAGTGGGAAAGGCTGCTTGGTCCTTTTTCAGGCACTGTGCATCTCTGCAGGCTCCCAGGTTTCTAAGGCCATTACCCATAGGCATAAGGCACTAGAGCCATCCCATAGCCAATGCCAGAAGTAGCTCTCTCTTCTGGGCTACAAACAATTCCTTGTAAACGGTGTTCCCCAAAGAGAGGGGAATAAAATCCTGCCTCTTCCTGCCTTCATGGATTTATCAGAGCTTTCTGACTCTGTCATTGCAGATGCTGATTCATTTTCATTAGCTGAACCTCTGTGACTCCTGGGTCACGTGTCCAGGGTCAAATGTCCTTCATATCTGGGGGAACGAGCCTTTATCACATCACCTAATAAAATATGCAATATCAATGTCCTGAGCCACTGCAATAGAGAGCAGAAATCTCACTGAAAAGATACAGAACTGTGCTTAATAAAGCCTGGGCATAACCCAGATTCAAGACTACCCAGCGCTCTGTTTTTCCTGTAGAATGAGGCATCCCACAGTTACCCAGAGGCATGGTGAATTAAGAAGTTATATTGTACTTCAGAAACACAAATACATGTAGTGCTCAGCAATATATTTGCTATGCAACCAATTTAATGTACAAGTTAATACAAAATGTTTCTGTTCTGCATTCTGACTTCACTTATATGCTAGTGCTTTCAGGCTGTGAGAGATTATACAAATCTACAAAGGTATCTGAGGTCAGTGTATTTCCATACTTCATATGATATTCTCAGAAATGAATTATTTTGGCACATTCTAACTTATGTATAAAGTATAGAACATATTTAGATACGTGTAAACAATAATACACACAAATACAACTGAAATTCAAAGGTCTTTGGATCCTTTGAAGCTGACAGACAGTTTATGAGGTGGCAAGGCTGAGGTGGTACCAGTATGACAGTTTTGTGGCTGATTGTACAGAAAAGGTTAATTTTGAACTTGAATCATGTAGCTTCCATGCAGATCTGCTCCTTTCCAACAACTTTCTGATGATTTACTGTAAATGAACAACGTGGCATAAAAATGGCTCACTCAAGATGTGAGGCACCAGCTCAACAGCTGAAAAATGTCAAAGCAATAACTTTACAGAATAAATGCCCAAAGAACTTGGTACCAATGTGGTAATAAAACCAACAGGGAAGGTTTGATGAGGGGCCTATCCCTGACTAATGGGAACAGAAACTCTCACTGACGACCCCTAAAGGGGATCTTGGTGATGCAACACTGAAATGAAGGAATTCTTCAGCAGTTGAAAAGTTCAGGAGGAAGGGAAGAAAAAAGAAAGAAAAAAAAGAAAAAAAAGCTAGAAATCCATGTACTTCCTAGCCCTTGGGCAGAAGGGGACTGTCTTATTTAGAAGAGCCAAACGTCCTGCACAGACCAGACACAGTCCCACTATGGGCCATCACAGGACAGGAGTTCACAGTGCAGCATGCGTCCTTCTTTCTTATTTCCACAGTTTTGAAAAGATACGTGGCAGCCCGCACACACCCGTATGGGAAGTCCCTAATTTCTGAGGATTCATGAGTCAGTTCTCATTAACTTTTTCAGCTGGGACCTAGTGTACTGCTTTGAAACAAATCTCCCAATTGTCCTTATGTGCTTTACTTCCCTTCATGACACAGGGTTGTCTCAAAATGCATGAACTGGATCCCTTTTGGACATACTGGACTGGAAGATGATGTCCAAGAACATGCCCACTCCATTCCAGCTAACGGCAATGGCCAATTCACAGAACCATGCTAACACCAGATAAAAACAACTGAACTCCAATGCAACATACATGTTGAGGGAACATCCTCAGCCCCAACTGTTTCACCCTGCACATCCCAGCCCTGCTTGGGTGCCTCACTACAGCCAGTGGCCATGTGGCTGCTTTGTTAAGGGAAATGAACAGAAAATGGAGTGGCACAGCGTGGGCAGGGCTGAATTATTCCTTTGTGCTTCCAGGCACAGACAAAATGGTAAAGTGAATAAGCTGCACAAATCCTAGCATTTCTGGGCAGAAAATGCTTGTAGCTCTAGAGCAGTGGTTCTGCTTTCTTGTGCTCAGATTTAACACCCATCACAGCAAGCATTGTGCTTGGACTGCAGAATTTTTTGAGTACCACTGGCATAAAGTATTTCTCTGACCTTATGCTTTTCATATAAATACAAAAATTACTTATGCTATTTTTTTTTATAGTAGCTACGATCTTATCTTCCGAAACACAGGCACAATCAATGTAGGCAAGTGAGACTCTGCAACATAGGCACTGCCATCACATAGAAAGCAAAAGCAAATATCAAGAAAGTAGATAATGTCTACTGTATTTTAGCCAAAGGTGACTAAACCAGAGGTGACATCTAGGATAGAGAAGGAATCCACAGCATTCTCTAAAATGAACAGGTTTTGAAATTAAGACTACATAGTACCAGAACGAAAGTGAGAACCTTCAGATCCTGTAAGGCTAACATGCAGAGTCAAAGCTATCCTGCAAACAGAAACTAAACACTTTGAGAGTTTCTCAACAGAGCCATATGAAAATTGATGCACCATCAACTACTCTTTACCAGAATCAGAAAGAGATGCCAGATGCACTAGGCCATGTCCTAATGGAGGTTAGCGTGGTAACCCATGAGAACCCATCCCCTGAGAGGCAGTCCACGACAGATCTGGGTGGACAGGACAGAGTTTGTGGGAAAGAGCAGTAGTTCCTGAGCAGAGAAAAGCAGCTGCAAGCAGTGGCAATGAAAGGAAGAGGTAAGAGTTCAGACCTTCTTTGGTGTGTAACAGTGTTGACACAAGAAAGAGATACAAATAAAGACTAAAACCCAAAATGACATTTTTAAAGGTTTGATCAGGCACTCTTGACACAAGTAAATCAGTGGAGATTCACTCTGCTTAAAATTGCAGACATGGACCCCAAACTTGGCATTAAAAATGCATTAGCATTATTCTGGTATTCTTGCCTAGCCTATGTCTGAGAGCACACGCAAGAAAGGGGCAGCATTTACACTAGATACCAAAGAGGAAACTGTAAAGGTGGTAGAAAGGCAAGGTTAGGAAAGGCAGTGTACCACAGACCAGGCTGCAAACACCTTTTCCCTCCTCATAGGAAAGGAACTTTCTCTGGGTCCAGTTGAGCAGCCAGCTCTTCCTCAGAAGAGCTGTGAGATAGATTTACCATCTAGCCCCTAAAGAGTAGGGCCCTAACATAGCCCCTATGTTAGCAAAAGCTGTACCCTTTTGACAAATTCTGACTGTGATTGACTTGATACTCAGTACAGACACCAAAAGTCATGGATAAGCACAGAAACAACTAGCCTGATTTTCACAACTATAGAGCACCCAATGATCTAAAAGCTCAGGGGATTAAGTGTTAAAATTTTGGTTCAGTCTGTTATAAAGAAAACAGATGCAAATTTGCATTCAGCTGAACATCTCAAAAGTTTGAGATGCCTTAGTACAATTGTAATTTGCACCCATATCTTCTTTGAAGACAAGAGATGAATCATCAAAATTAGTTGCAGATGGAGGCTCAGGTCTTGGGAGACTTAAAAGATTTCAGGCTGTTTGGAAGGGTTTCAATTTGCATCCACAGCCAGTTCAAAATGAAAGATGAACCAAACCAGCTAAAACACAATGCGATAGACTATGAGGATCTCCTTTGCCTATTCCCTGGAGGAAACTTCTGGCATAATAAAAGGCTGCTAAAAAGAAAAATAATATGTCTTTTCATATATTTTACCCGCATTGTAAAAATCTCTTTACTTTTTATCCTGTACTGCTGTTGTGTGCCTGCCGTAATTGAACAGCCTAATGCAAAAAGAAATATTATACAATCTGAACACAAACATAATGGGTATTGAAAAAAATCCCTGGCAACAGCCAGAAGTTAAACAAACAAACACAGAAATTATCTTGTCTAGGCACAGCATTTCTATTAAAGAAGGCAAATAGATGAAATGCCTTTGTGTTGGAAAGCAGGCCATTTCTCTACATATTCGTATATATTCAATTCTAGCTAGTTGTACATTTTTTTGTTACAAAAACATTTGTGATTTTAGAGCATGGACATCTACCTCTGCATTAGGCTGTGTCCTGGACAAAACCCCTTTGTTACTCAAAACTATCACAAGGGTGTGGAGAAGAAGAAATGGAGTGAAGCAACATGGGAGGTGGGGTTCTGGTGACTGGCTTGATCACGCAAACACAACTTTGCAAGAAAGATTTTAAGATTTTTCAGATTAATGCTACAGATCGCACACGGAAATTAAGCCTACATGGTAAAGTGCTTAGAAGGGCAACTAAGGCATTGAGATGTAGAGCCACCAAAAGCAATGAGACAGTATTAATAGTGTTTGTAGATTTGGTAGGGTTGTTTAGTTTTAAAATCTGCTCATAACAAACAGTATTAAGAAAGCTTTATGTATTTGTCTTCCCTTTCACTTATTTAGACAGAACAACAAATTTAACTGGTTTTTTTTAATGCCAGTTCTGATGACAAGCTGATGAGGAGCAAGCTGTAAATCATGAAGGGATTTTAATTAAAAAAGCAGATGTTGAAAAACAGAATTAGAGAAAAGCAATCACTGATTAGAAGTTCCAAACTAACAAGGAACCACAAAGATTAAAAATGTTATTAGCACACAAACCTGTATCTTCCAATTATTTCGACAAGAATGCATAGCATTGAATCTGGAATCTTCTAACTGCTTCTAGGATATCCACACCCATTATTGTAACTCCAACCTCTGGCAAACAAGCATTAGTGTCTTCTACTTTCACCACATCTGGGTGGCTGTCAGCTTCCTATTGTTCCTGCTAGATCTTGTATGTGTTTCTTTCATATACATATACAATAATATAAAAAGATATATACATACTTATCAAATTTATAAATTATTTCTTTCCATCCCCCCCAGACACAGCAGGCATATACTTTGCTGGCTTTACAAGCATGACATCCCTTAACAATAACTTGGAATGAAAAAGATTAAATTGTATGTGATTATGGTATCAGTTCCAAATATGTCAGGACTCTAGGCACTTAGCTATATGAATCTTTTGTAATATTCAAATACGCCCTTTTCAAAATATACTGGAGAAAAATGCTAATTAAAAACATTTTTCTTTGAGCAGTAAAACATTCCAGTGTTTCTTAATTGGCACATACATTTCTCACAACAGTCCACCTGACACAGCACAAGTTTTGAGAGCAAAAGATTTTCCTCTTTTCCCTTTCACTGAAATAGGTTCAGTGTTTCTTCTGTTATTTTGGGGTATTTTAGCTTATGCTGTCAAATGTATTTCTGGAAGGAGAGATAGAGGATGGTATGGAAACTAATTAATCAAGCCCCATAGCTGTCCATTGACAAGCGCATATCTTAACCTACATAAAAATGACTTTTCTGACCATGGCTGGGCCATTGTGTCCAACAGAGGCCACATGGAACCAAGCTCCTTCACTTGATCAGCTAATGAGAACTGAAAAGCCAAACTAACAAGGCTGATGCTAAATTGGAAAGTCCCTTCATACCAGTCACATTTGTTTAAATTCCTAAACACATAAAAGGCTCTGTAATAGTGTCACTACCACAAGAAAGCTGTAAAAGAGTAGATGCATATCCAAGAGAACTATTCAAGCAATAGTAGATAGAGCTAATAAACAGTAAACACAAGGAGAGTTGTGCTAGAATGCTAATGTAAGTTCAGGGGGAATCACCTTTTTGATAGTACCAGCATGAGTATCTGTGTTCATGCATTTTTCACCAGCTGAACAAGAGCTGGAGTAATCCTGAATCCTGCTATGACACCACAGGACAGAAGTTCTCATGCCTTTTTGGGGAGCATCCACGCCAGTCAGTGTCCTTCCCCTTTCTGAAGGGCTGAGTTTTCATTCACATCAGAGACATCACTGATTTTCTCCTACGCTAGGATGCCCACTACGCAAGAGAACTATTAACTTAAATGAATACTTGATAAAGCGCTACAACAAACACCTGAGGACTCTGGTCCATTCATCAGTCCTTCTAGAGGAAAAAATTTACAGTCCAAGTTAGGAAAGAAATCAAGACTTAGGGACACTTCTTGCTGATGACTTTTACAAGTAAATGGCTTTAGTACAAGATGATTTATTCTGTTGATGATTACAGCTCCCATGAAATCACCTCAGAACAGCCAGTCCCTTAAGTAAGAAGGGCCCAAGCCACTTGGCCATTTTCTGCTTAGTCAGGCTTTTATTTGGCACTGAATTTCTGTAAGGCTGTGCATTTTTAATACATCAAAATGAAAGTCTTATCCTTCCTGCCTTATGAAGATCAATATGTTAAATATTATTGTCCATTGGATAATAATTGGTGCCACCTTCTGGAAGCACAGTGCTGACTATTACAGTAAACAGAGTATAGCTCTAGCTCAGCAAGTCACTTACAATGGCTTTTTGCTTAATACTGCTTGATTAATGCCCAACAATCTAATATTTAGGGAAGAGGTTCAGTAAAGACTGTGGCAGATCACCTCTTAGTTTTTTTTTCAGATTTCCCAAAGCTGAGTTTCTATGGCCAAATCCATGGCCAAGTTGACTGCAGATCTGACAAAGTGCAGTCTTTGGAAATGCTGGCCAGGTGACTGGAATGGCAAAGACTTATTAGCTGTAGCCTTCATCCCTTTTGGGCTGTTGTGCATGTTTTTCTTTTTCTGGCAGGGTTAGTTAGGATTGTTCCCTTCCCTATTCAGCATACAGGATTTTCAGTTGGGGTATTAGAGAGGAAATCTGAGCAGCATTGTACTCAGGGTAAAAAAACAGTATTCAAGACCTATCGAGTGCAATGGCATAAGCAACCTAGTATCATTACAGCATCACAGGATGGATGGAGGTGACTGAGTTTACCTTAATCCAGGTAAGCTGAAAGTAACAGAAGATAGAGTGAAAAGCAATTGACGGTGATCGGATGCCAAGTGCAATGCACATTCACGGGTACGGGTGTTCAGTTAAATCTGAGTTCCTTTTAGAAGGCCAAGAAGGGGAAGCCAAAATGGTAAAATTTCATTAAATTAGTGATTCTATTCAGGCTCTCATAGTGTATATGTTATCAGGGATATCTGAGGGTTCATCTCTGACCCAAGGAACCTCATTATGGCTCCCAAAGATGGAGGGGGACTGGACAAAAGCAAGGCTGAGTGGATAGCCAAAATGAATGCATGTTTCCTCTCTTCCTGCCCACCCATGGCTTGCTCACTGCTCTACACAAAACAAGCTGTTTTCTCCCTTCCTCTACAGAAGCAGATGATACGGTGGAGGAAGTGTCAGGAATAACAAGCAATACTGCAGGATAAGTAGTAAGCCCCTACAGAATATATAATCCTTTATGAAGAACTCTTTTGGAAATACTGTAAAAATATCTGTTTATTGGAGCGGGGTGGGGGGGGGCACAGATCATAAGCTTCCTATCAGTCAGAAACAGTTGGTATGGACAAGCTTTAATTTGCTCTGAGACTTGGAGAAAAAAAAATTACCTTTCATTCAGGGCACTAACATATCATCTATGCACAGAATATGTTTTTGCTTATAAAATATTAATGTTAATATGATTTCACCCCTGAGTAAATAGGGTAGTAGATATATTTCTATATATGTGCTTTTAAGAACTTACTTGAAGGAGCTAGTTTTAGTCCATCTACTGAATAATAAAGTAAACCCTAAACAAGGAGAAAGGAGGGGGGAGGGGGAGGAAGTACCGTAAGCTTGAATTCAGAGTTAATCCTTTCAAGCTCCATAAATCTTCAGTGACCGTCAAGGCTTATGCAAGACATACCTGTATCTGAGCAGCAAAGATTAAGGTATGAGATCAATACATGTAATCAAAATGTGTTTCATTTTTTTTCCCCTTTCTCAAATGATAGCTAATAAGACCTGGAAAGAATTGAGAGTATATCTGCAAAAAGCAAATAAACTCCAGAGATACAATCTGCTCAAGTAAAAGGTTGGTTAAATGTGTTACTGTTTGGTGGAAGGCACTGGAACATTTCCAGTTCTCCACAACCTGTGGAAAAAATTAAGAATAATCAAGAAGCTGCTGATATCTGATGATCTTCTGCAAGGAGCTTCTTTTACAGTTCTGCTCCTATATTTAACCCCAGCTGTATCAGAAGCATCATCATCATCTGCCAAAAAGACATCCAATTTTTTGTATTTTTCATGGATAATTCCATCCAAGGTGGCTGGAATGAAAGACATGCAATGTATCACACAGAAGGTGGTGAGTTTGTGCATCCAGGTCCATGAGGGCAACACAACAGCATATTCTATCTCCACCACCAGCCTTTAGAGTCCAATATAAACCTCTAGAGAGCAATACAGCAGTGGCAGGCTGTAAGAAGCTTGGTATGCTCAACTTGAGCAAAGCTTTCCAAGAGTGCAGTTCAGTACTGAAATAGATGCCAAGATTTTGGGTTCTGATGCATGAAAAGACCCAGAGTCTGTCATAGTTAAGAATTTGCTAAAGAGCACCATAAAGAGCTTGATGGAAGCACAGAGTCTGGGCTGTGGCAGCAGCGAAACAGATAAAATTACATTATGCCAGAAGGATAAGCATTAGCAGATTAATGGCCACATGATAGTCTAAGTATGTAACAACATCTGTAAGATTCAATGACATTTTCTGGCAAGTAATACCACCAGAACCAGTATCCAGCAATGGGAAAGAAAAGTTAATCAAACAAGAGCTTGAAAAGGGACAGGTTGCCTGTGCCATGTCTTGGAACTTCCCAATTTCCTCTCTAGTTATAAAAACAGGAGAGCCAAAGAGTGCAAATAGACAGCTGCTTAAACCAAAAGAGCCTGTAGAGCAGTTGCAATCTAACATTAAAAAACATGCATGTTGTTGTTTTAAAAATACTTTTTTCCACATTTGCAAAGTTGTTTTTAAGGTAAACCTATTAATTTATCCTTTATCTTGTCTAGCAAAAAATCTGACGTTAAGTAACCTGACATGCATGAGGCAGTCTGTACTTTTGTGGGTGGCAAATCTGTTCACTGACAAACTTCTAGAAAATCTGTCACCCAGCAGGCTCTGGAGGTCCCAAAGAGCAGCAGGACAATCTGCTACAGGCCTGCTTGGGCCTTAGCTCTAGGTGGATAACACACATGGCCATATTGTGGGGGGTTGCTCTCTCTTGGCAAGTGGTGGCTAAGCATCTTTGGCAAATGGGAAGAAAGCAGGGGAGAAAATTAGAGGTCACAAGGAGCACCAACAAAACGGACTGATTGGCAAATGCCTGTTGCAAGACAAATAACTATAGAGAGGCAGGAGCTTCAGAAACACCTGTGTTCACCAACTGTCTTCCCAGTCATTATGAACTGTCCATTTCCATGCCTGCAGTTCTGCATCAGAATACAAAAAGTTTATTCTTTGATATATTGAGCATTTGTTGCCCCTGTATTATTACTGATATAAGCTACAAAAAATGAAGTCAAATTGTTATAACTTAATTATGTAAAAATAGGCCTGTTTTAGTTAAAAAACCCCTGGAATATAAACAGGTTTAGTTTTCATATCAAAGCTCTCTTTTTTTCTATGACAATCAATTTTGGGTAGAAAATACTTAAAACCTACCTCTGGGATATGAGTAGTTGATGAAACCTATAAAAAACAAGGCTATTGATGATAAATATGGCAGCACTAAAACTTTGCTAAATGACAAAACCCCATGCATTTATGAGTTTACATGAAAAACAGGAAATGCATAGAAGTCCTCATAGTCTAAGGAGCAATGAAAAGGCATCACCACAAAAAACCCAAACCAAACCAAAAACAACCAACCAGAAAAACTCCGTGTATCCTAAGATCTCTGTACAATTTTGATTTAGTACTGGAGGTTAATCCATCCTAGACTACTATTAAACAGTAGTGACACCATTAATCTTTCTTTTGACTGGAAGTAATGACAAGATCTCTGGTGCTGTTTGGGAATCAGGAATTTTTGTTCCTCAAAAGATACAGAGATTTGTATGTGTCTTCAGTCCAAAAATTATGTCAAAAGTATTTAAAGGGGACATTTAAATAAGTCGGTTTAGTTCTTTAGACATTCAGGCTATTTTGACTTTTGTTTTCCTCTTGCTATATAAAAAAACCTCACAGTCAAAATGAAGCTAAGACACAAAAATCCCATATCAGAACAAAGGGTAACATCAAGAATAAAATTATAAGCATTAAACAAATAAAAATATTTAATTTGGAAAAATACAAGTATGTGATAAATCAGGGTTTTCAAATATGCCTCCTTCTTCTTTCTTCCTAAAAAAACGCCTCAAGACTTGCAAAATTGTGAAATGCATTTTGCTTTGGATAGAATTTCAATAAAATTACTCCCTCAGCATTTCCCCAATCAGTTGTATTTTTGAGGACTGCCAGTTGATTGTTGATAAAGTACCCCAGGTTTCACAGGGGATAGAAGCACCTACTGCTTATGAACCTGCAATCCCCTTCTGCCTTGAGAGCCTCACACAAATCTCATTTCTTCACGACATCAAGACATAGCCAGTCCCTGCCCATTCCCATTTCTACCACTGCCAACCTGCAACAAAGCCTGTAAGTAGGAGAAAACAGATTGAATTAATGGCAAATTTCCCTTTGATCTGTACTGTTAAGGCCTGTTTTTCATTTACGCACTGGCAGTGTCACAGCTGCAGCAGCACAGAAGGTAGCAGAGACCTTGCTCATGCACAGGGCTCCTACCTGCATGAAGCACTGTTTGACTTCATTTGCTCTTTCATTATTTCAAGCTTATACAGGATAAAGTTTATCTCCTCCCCTCCTCCCCCAGGAGGCTTATTTGTTCATCAGGCATTTATTTAAAAAAACGCTCTGCTAATTTCCGTGTACATTGCTGCTTGATGCAGGGAAAATAGATTCTTTTTATAGATTTATTTAATTCACAGATGCTATTTTAATTGGTCTCCCATGCAATTGTCTCTCACTGGGAATCTGGATGGCTCTGGGGAATTGGCAGAGACTTTCAGAGCTTTTCCAGGTCAGTGATTCGGATGCAACCAGAGTCACTGGTGACTGAGAATTAATGTGGAAAAAACTATTTGATGGCCTGCATGAAATAAAGTAATGATTTCAGTCCAGTTGTGGTTTGACAGATTACCAGCAAAACCAATTGGTGCTTTTATGGGACTTTTTGGAAAAGGAGCCAGAAAATTAGCTTCTGCAAATTATCTTTCACATTAGTGCCAAAGGCAGCCGTAAGACTTGCAAGCATAAAGCCTTTATTATTAGTACACCTTTTTCACGGTTAATTATGGAGATTTCATGTTTTTTCCAAATTCTGTCAGTTTGATATTCTGGGGACTGTTTGCCAGGCCCTGCTTTGGACTAGGGCGGGTAATCTCTTTAAGCTTCGTCTGTTATTCAGGGGAGGGAGGAAGGGAGGAGAGAAGACAGAGGAGGAGATGCTTGTCCTGCATTATTCTTTACAGAGCCTAACTTTGAGAATTTTGAGCATCTCTGCGCTGACTGGAGGGACTGCCTTGGGTACGTAACCTTTAGAAGGTTAAAATTTGCTTTTGTAACCTTCTCTCTTGTGCCCCTGCAAACACACTGCAAGTATTAGGCTAGATTGTCAAAAAAAATGCGTCAGACCACTGAACTCAGATAAAAAACACTTTGGCACAGCAGTTAGGGCTTTATCCCTCATCAAATTTTTGATCTAGTAAGTCCTAACTGGACATTTGCTTACAATTTCTGGCAAAAATAAACAGTTTTCCACCTCACACTCCTGTTTGATTAGCACGTGCTTGTTTTCTAAACTCCCATTCATCATACTGACAAGACTTCCTCAAGGACTGGCTTTTAAAACAGCAATACCATTAAAAGACATAGCTCAGGTCTTGTTTCTCTCTTTCACACAAAAGGGAAAAGTTACAATGCAAACTTGTGCCTGTAGTGGAATACTGTTCTCATAGACCACAAGATCCTGCAGTCTTCAAGGAATGGATGCACTGATTTAGCTAAAATTAATGCATAAACTGGGATGAACAGAAGATGCATATGTTCTTCAATTTTCTATATAACCTTTTCCATTCTCTCATTAATTCCTACGAAGAAAAAATAACCAACAAGGAGGTTAGTTTCTTCATAGTTACTTTGCCTGGCTCTCAGTGGTGTACCAACACAGGAATATTCGGGTTGTTTTTCTTGTGAGGTTTGCAATGAATTGCCACTGGTAACAAACTAATGAGGTTGTCAAAAGCTACAACAAAACAGTTCTGCAATTTATATGAGCAGGATAGGGTCTATCCAAAATATATAAAAAGGTACACAATATTCAGCTTTCCTCAGCGTTATATGAAGAAAATAGGTAAAAACAACTTTGTTTAGTGTCATGTAAGGAAAAAAGCAGAATAAGAAATGAAAAATTTCCCAGGAGAAAGAAGAAAAGATGCAGAAAGAAACCTAATGACCCATTTTTTTCCATGGCAACGGAAGCGTGAAGCAATACACGGCTAAAGCCCAGTCAGTGAGTACTTTTCTAGTTTTAAGAAAAAAATTTTTTCCCCTTCCTTGTCATAACCTATTCAATAGTCCTTTGTGCCAGGAAAGAAAAGTATTCTATCCTTAAAAGATTTCTTCTCTGCATTGCATACTTTGGAGATCTGGAGTTAAGTAGTTCAAATTCAATTTACAGTTTATGGCACCCACGAGAAGTTTAGAAATTCAGACCTACTGAAAAGAGAAAAAACCTCAAACTTCTGTTACTTCACACTTAAGGGCAGGGGACGCAGGGCTGCCTTCTGTTCAACAGTTGCGGTTGATTTTCTGCCTTTTTTTTCCTCCTGCTATTCAATGGTCAATTTGCAGTTAGCTTTATGAACTTCTGAAAGTGTCAATGGTTGGAAACAGCTGTTTGAAATCCATGGCAGTCCCCAATCCCATAGAAGAGTTTAAATAAGTAAACTGCTGTGCAGTAATCCAGAAATTAGTAGGCGTAATACATCATCTTCTATTATAGCTGTCAGTTCTGGAGGGTCTTGGTTCAGTGCCAAAAGGCAGTCAGACTGTACAGGAGACTGCATGCCACAGAGCCTTCTGATGGCACAGCTCCGAAAACGTGGGCGGACTGTCCCTGTGAGGCCTAGGCTTTGAGGTTCTGCCTGAGCACAGAAAAAAGCAGAAAAAGAGCAATTGCTCTATCAAGGGGTCGTTCTAATTACCAAGAATGAAGTAGCACAGGTAGATGATTCCCAGTCATAGGAACTGGTATTATATTGATAACCAGGATGCAATCAGATCCTGAATTGGTGAAAGTTAAAATGGATTAGTTAATGGTGCCATTATTTAAGCAAAGAGAGAACCTAGCCTTCTTTTGTTAACCTAGTGAACACCTTGTCACTCTGCCACGGAAGCACATCCAATAGCAAAATAATTCTGTGCCAAGGTATGCATGCATACAGTTCTCAATGTCCACATTTATCCTGAAGTGTAGAAGAACCTCTGGTCAAATGCATGTCAGTTTGTCATGTTTTAACCCCAGCCAGCAACCAAACCACACCCAGCTGCTTGCTCACTCCCCCCATTGGGATGGTGGAGAGAATCAGAACAGTAAAAATGAGAAAAGTCATGGGTTGAGATAAAGACAGTTTGATAGGTAAAGCAAAAGCCATGCATCCAAGCAAAGTAAACCAGAGAATTCATTCACCGCTTCCCATCGGCAGGCAGGGGTTCAGATCATCTTCAGGAAAGCAGGGCTCCATCACGCATAACAGTGACTTGGGAAGACTGATACCATCGCTCCTAATGTCCTCCTCTTCTTTCTTCTTCCCCCAGCTTTATACGTTGAGCATGATGTTATATAGTGTGGGATATCCCTTTGCTCAGTTGGGGTCAGCTGTCCTGGCCATGTCCCTTCCCAGATTCTTGTGCACCCCCAGCCTACTTGCTGGTGGGGTGAGAAGCAGAAAAGGCATTGGATCTGTGTAAGCCCTGATCAGCAATAACAAAAACATCTCTGGGTTATCAACGCTGTTTCCAGCACAAATCCGAAACACAGCCCCATATTAACTACTATGAAGAAAATTGACTCTGTCCCATGCAAAACCAGCACACGGTTTTAGCTTATTGAAGCTGCCTGCTTGCTCCTGGGGAGACTAGATGTAAAGCATACAGGTGACAGAGGGTATGGAGTTATCCACAGCATACCTATGGATCCTTAGAGTAGCATGTGGCAAAATAAGAGCAAAGGGATGAGGTAAATAGAAAAGCGGTTTTGAGAACAGGGTGGAAGTAGCCCACGGAAGAAAACACAGGACTGCGTCAACACTTGGCCTAGACACCTCAGCAGTGCGATTTGCAAGCTGAGACAGCTTATCTGGGGACTGAGGTACTCATTCCTGCCCCCTCCCTTCTCTCCAAGCTCCCTGCTGCAGCTGAGCTCAGCTGCTGCAGCTCACATCTCTCTTTCCAAGGTAAAGAGCACTGCTTTACTCTCTCTCAGTACAGCAGATGACGATGCAAAGCAGTTCAGCAGTTGCCGCACAAGTAACTGAGTCATCCCAGTGCGGCAGACAGCTATGGGGTAGAATTCCTAACAGTCACCAAAATGTTAGCAGTCCCTGCATGCAAATATGATACACTAGGTATGCTGCAATTGGGGGTGTGGGGGTGGGCAGAAGCACACACTGCTAAATGATACAGATCTGTAAACCGAAAACATAGGGGAATGAGTAGTTCTTACTCCTCATCTAAGCTGTTCCTTGAAGCCACGTTAGGAGCTAAGAATTCAACTGAGGTCCCAACAAGCTTGAGGGTTTTGTCAGCACCAGAGTACAGCCAGAATTAACCCTGAGGAAAAGCAGTCAAGACAGTTGCTGGTGCTGCCTAACTGGGTTACTCAGAGAAGCAGTTCAGGTCATCCAGCATGCAGCTGGGAAGAGGCACTGGACCTGGGGATCATCTGTTGCTACCTCTTACACAGCAGTGGTCTTCATAGCTATTAATTTCCACTTCTATAAAAAGAGCAGCATCATAGTTAACCAGCACAGAGAGACAGGTAGTGGAAAGGATGACTAGTCTCTAGCTCTGCAAGTTTTCAGTGTGCTGTAGCCAAACATAAGCTCTGTAGAATGAACGCTGCTCTAAAGGAGAGACAGAGCTAGCAAAGAAGGAATAGGTTCATGTTCCCACCCATTGAAAGAAAAAGCCCATAGTAATGACAGGAATCAGGGTTATTGGGTAATTTAAGTAATTATGCAATTGCCTGATTCCTCCTCTGCAATCTCTGGAAAGTATCCACCTTCTGGCTGGAAGAAGCATTGGACTGAATTTTGCAGGGAGTAGAGAGCACAGGGAAGAATGAATAAAAACTAAAGAAATTAAGAGTTTATTTAAAAGCCCTTAAGGCTAAAGGAATGAGATACTTATGTGTTGCTTTTCACAGTGTACACGTGCACAAGGTCAAATTCTGATTGATCTCTCATGGAAGCAAAGTGTGTGTGAATGGGTGCATCAGCCTGTTTATACATATTTGAACACTCAAGTCTGCCTCACACAAATGTGCTTGTGTACCTGTTTCAGAGCACTCAGATATAGAGTGTAAATGTCACCGTGATCTATCTGTTGCAAGAGATCTGCTTTACTATGTGTGACTTGAGGGACTTAACCAAATGCTTTTGCTGAGCAGAGGCATCAAAAAAATGCAGAGCAATGTATACTCAGAGTCAGAAGCAATTTCATGGATATTAGGCTGTTTGGGTACTTTGATTTGTTTTTTTTTTTAATGTTATAAAATATTAACCTCTGTTTTAAAGAACTTGTTTGTGCTGTACCGTACTGCCACCAATTCTATGTTCTTTCCAAGAACTGGGAAACAGGCTGTTGCTGAACTTGCTTGGCCTTCACCACTGCAGGGAGTATCATGTTCACAGAAGAAACTTTCAGGCAGCAGCTAGAAAAGTTCTATGCCCGACACTGTTATGTCCCAGAAGCAGCGACTTCCTAACCCACAATTTGAACCAGTGACTGCTTCCAGAACAGAGCTAGTTCTTACATATTGATTTTAAACACTACTGCTAATCATGTCCTATCTTGAAGCTAATCGAGGCTGTTTTGGTGAAATAGTTTTCTGTGTTTCTATTGGTTTCTTGTATTGTTTTGAAAGGTTTTGAATTATTCATTATAAAAATAAGGAATGCTATATAAAGAAGCTTTTGGGATTACAGATAATTCAAATGTTCACTTTTATGCCTACATGCACGATAAGCTCCAACCTTTTTCTTGGCAAGAGGGTAGAAGTTGAATTTAACTTGAGACAAGGGCCAAAGCCAACTTCTAGCTGACTACTGTAATTGCTGCGCTGGGAGCCAGAGTGTACTTAATATGCAATAAAAAAATCCTGACTACCATCTCCATTACCTATATTGACTGTGACAGCAGTGAGGTAAAGCAACTCAGGTTTAGTCCTTGTCTTCAAAGCTTGTTACAAGTCTCAGAGGAAAAATGGATTCAGCTTTACTGTATTTTATTATGCTAGTCAAGCACAACCTTATCATCTAAGGACCTTTGTAATAATAGGAGAAAGGTGAGTGCTTTCAGAGGGAATTTTAACCTACATCATTAGGGTGGAGCACATCACTCTCCATGGGTGTTTACCTCTGCTCAAATCCCTTTAAACTAGCTGCTGACTTTAGGGTTGCTAAAACTAGGTAAAATGAATATCACACTATGTTTTCATACTCCTTATATAGACCATATTTTGCTGGAAATCAACAGGAACAATCACTTGAAGCAGTAAGACAACCTCAGATGATGGTCACAACTGCTGGATACCTCAGTCATAATATACGTTAAGGAAAATTTCTCTTGGGCCAGCAAATTAACAGAATTTTGAATAAACACTCAGTGAGTTATAGAATCTAGTGGGTATAAATTAAAAACCCTAAAAAACTTGTAAATCATGCTTGTAAAATGCTTGCTTGTTTTTTGTGGTTTTGTTTTGGTTTTGGGTTTTTTTTTTTTTGTTCAGTTCATACAGTCCCCAATAAGCCACTTAAAAATATATGTATATGTAAGCTTCACTTGATTATGCTTGTTGCTCTTCATCCAGATGAAATATTACTCAAAGTGTGAACATTTTCAGTGTAGGTAAAACAATTTGGGGTAGCAACACTACTGATCATGGAGTTTACACTTAATTCCTTAGGAAATATTCATCTAACACAACTAAAGGCGGGACAGAGCTGAAGCCTGCACACCTTCTGGAGACAAGTGTTCCCTGTACTATTGAGTATCCCGTGAGGCTGTTGTTAGCTAAGAATAACAGGCATCATTTTTGCTATTTCAGGAGAAAGCAATGACTACTTTACATGTAGATGCTTTGGAAATGTGCCTGAGTGACATGCAAGAAGGCCAACTGAAGTCCCAGCAGAGAGGAAAAATTAAATGTGAACAGATGGACTAATTCAGCATTTTCAAGTAGTGAAATCCAAACGTGAAAGAAACCTGGCTGGCTACAGATGACAAGGCCTGTCTCAGTTCAATCTTCAAGCTATAATAGCAGGCTCCTGATTTTTTTTTTCCCCCCTCTATCAAATTAATCTTCTTGAGGAGGCTGGCATTTCAGTGGGTTTGAAGCAGTCAGATAACCTTCTCTCTCCTGGGGCTTCAGTTTCAAATCAAAATTCAATGTACCACTCACTAGACTTGTTGCTCTCAGTCTATTCAAGAAAAAACAAACTAATCTGCACAGTTTCTTATTTAGGTGTGCCAGTATCATCTGTTCGGAAAAGGTCAGGGTACATGAAAAAGTTTTCATAGGTCAGCCTTGAAGTGTCCTACCAGAGGTACATGCAGATACTTAAACAACTCTTTTCAACATTGCCAGCTTCCAGCATAAGTTGATGATCCAGTACTTTTCTGAGCACTGCATTTGGATTAACTAGTAAATATGCTTAACTGAAAACAAAAAAACAAACCAAACCAAAAGAGGAGCAAGAATACCCACCAAACTCTCACTTGCCAAAGTCCCCCATTATAAAAACCTCATTTATTTGTAATCTACTAGCAGCATAGTGAATCATGTAAGATGGCTCATGGCACTGGGCAACAGTTAAGAAAGTAGATCAAAAATATGTGGTTTCTTTGATGGTTTTTGAATGTGAATAATGGAGGGTTTTTTAGCTGGGAAAAAAAAAAGTTCTGGGGAAATCTGAAGTGCCTTGCTATTTCTAGTAGGAGTAGGAGTGTCAAAAAAAATCATGAAAGAAAAACCCTTTCTGTATTTTGACTTATAGTGTTTTGAAATTTCTTATCATTTAACATCCTAGTAGCTTTTTTTTTTGAGAGAACAAATGGTTTTAGTCATCCTCAAATAGATAGCAATCCTCCTGTTAAATTTTAGGCTCTTAAAAATGCAAAGCACTATGAATTTTGATACTGAACAATTTTTTTTTTCTTCCAGCTTTCAATACTATGAGTAAACTAAAACCTGAAGTTATTTCCATAAAACACTTTTTGAGGAAAGTCAGGTGGGCAATGCAGGAAAGGAAGAACATGCAGTAGAGATAGTAACATTTTAAGGTTGTGACAGAATTCATAATTAAACTTAGATTATCCAAATTCCATCAAG
>NW_009259028.1:192037-201993 GCF_000687185.1 Egretta garzetta | reverse complement strand
CAGCAGGATAAATTAATTTTTAATATCACATCATTATATTGCATTTGAGGTTTATTTTGCATAATCTATTCATGTGTCCTGGTTCCATTATGGAGTATTAATACAAGCCTAAAAAGGAAAAGGATCCATATTTGTCTACCCATAATGTAGTTGTTCATTACTTATATCTCTTTCCAACAATACCACATGGTTCTGTACTTTTTCCTTTGGTTTGGCTTGTTTATATAATCAAAACTGAGTCTCCACACAGATTCTTTACCTCCTAACTACTGAAATGTTAACTCCCAGCTGCTAGAATAATAACAGAGATCAGCAAACTATCAGTGGGCACGCTGAGGGCAGCTCACAGAGTCTATAGACAGAAAATTGTTAAAGAACCCTTTTCTATATACTGTGGTCTGTGATAGCCAGTATCAAAGGCAATTAGGGATCCCATTTACTTTCCTCATTCTAGCTCTGTATAAATTTGTAATTTATCATAGATTTCTGTTCCAGGTCAATGACCTACACAGGAAACTGATCTACGTTCAAGGTTCCCTCATTCAACAACACATATATGCAAGTTCAGCACCTTTAAGAAAAAGAAAGCAAACTGGTTTTGAAGTTAAACAGAGCTGAGTACCTGGTAAGCTGCTCTGCTGAGCTGCTTGTTATCTGACTTGGTATGTAGACGAGATAAATTTCACTAAAACATCATATTCTTTCACAGTGATTTTGCCTGATACACTAAGAAGTGAAGCTGAACTCCTTCCAAGAAAATAAGTATATTGTTATATCAAGGGATAAAAAAAAAATAATCTGGGAACTATTGGCAACACTGCAGGCATATAACTAGACTGTTGAGTATAAAATAAAAACATGAAATAAAAAAAATGAGGCAGAACAGCAATAAAATAGAAGATGCTGTAGTAACTAGGATTTACCATACTAAGAAATGCAAAATATATAACAGAACCAGAACTACACTGTAACAGTATGTAATTACCTTTATTGCGAAGTGCATCCCAATCTAGTAACTGCATTGTAATTCTTGCCAATGAAGTTTAGATGGAATCACGGAAGAAGAGACCCATTAGCTAAAGACTAACCTGAAATACTATAAATGGGGGAAAAAGCCACAGCAATATTTCATAAAGGTTTTCTGACCAAAGACCTCTGTAGGATCACACTGCAGCTCTACCCAGCTAGTTATCAATGTCAGAGTAGTAGAATTAGTCCTAGAGAGCTGCCATATGAGTCACATGAAGAAAACCACAATCCACTATCATCCACAAGTTTCCAGCACCTTGAAAATCTGGAAATATAGGAAAAAGTAAAAAGCATCAGAAAGTAAAAACATACATTACACGTCTGACCATTATTAAGATATTTTACATTTCAATGGGTTTTCAGGCAAGAGATACAAAGGAAATCAAACCACAAGCATATGCTGTTTAGATGAGCAATCTTTCAAGCCTCTTACTCTGATTGTAAACTGTCCTGAGTTACTGGAGTCTACAATATAGCGCTTTGCCAACAGGGGCAAGCTCCTTCCTCAGATATCCTTTACAGCACAGAAAGTTTCACTAGGGCAGAGAGGGAATAGGAATTTTTCTCTGGAGAAGCTTCAAATTGGCTCTAGGGTCCCTTCAGTCAGGTTATTACAATGTAGCAGTAACACAGACTTTTGGAGTTCCAGTTCTCGTGTAAGCCAGGGAGGGAACAAGCCCTGCAGAAGTATTCCCCGGCTTTGCTTCTTTCCCTGCCAAAATACTGTTTCCGTGGCCCTTGATCAATGCAGCACAATTGGATCTTTCTCCCCTACATCTGCCCTTGGCTGTTCTGCTGTTCACGGTTTCTTATAAGAAACATGGCTGAGCAAAGAACAAAAAAAATGAACTGACTCCTTTCTAGTATTAAATTCACCTCTAAAGAAAGGAGAAACCAAGTGAGATGGATTGGCTAAAATAAATTTTTACTTTGCTTTCAAAAACAGGAGCATGTGTGCTTTCAGTAACCTTTCAGTTCTATTGATTCAGGTCTGCTTATCTTAAATCCCTCTCTTTTACTACTCACATAAAAAACCTGTTTCTGCTAACAAGAGTTCTGTTTATCTTTAATAAAATATTAGTAATTAAGAAGTGGGAAATGGGAAAGAGTCCCTTCCTTTGTTAGAGTCCTGTAGTAATTATATTTGCTTATGTTAATTTTGATTATCTAGCAACGAACATAGTTGCAAGATAAATTTGCTTTGTAAGCAAACTAGTAAATAGAGTATTGAGGTCCATAGTAAGGGAGGGGCCATATCTCTCTGCAGCTAGAGTGGACTAAGATATTCTGTTCAGACAATTGGCCTTAGCTTTTACTTAACTTCACTTCCACAAAAAACCCCCACATAAACGATGTGTAAAATGGGTTATCACTCAGTAGATTTAACTGAAATTTCTGATGCATTTCTGCTGTGGTTATCCATGTGTTTCTTTAGAAGAAGCATCATGGGAAAAAAAAAAAACAAACAACAAATTATGTCTATATAGATATTACTCTTCCATGAATTGAAAAGGAAGTAGTTGCCTGTTTTCTGATACTATTCATTATTTTACAGTCTTCTATCCCATACATTATGAACTAAAGACTTCCTGAAGATTAAGAAAAGAGACAGAAGATGCAGTCTGTACATGCACAGGGATAACCTATACCAGAGCTGCCATTAACTTATGCTTAGGCAAGCCTTTAGCGCACGTGATGGTGTAAACGTTCATTGCCAGGCAGAACAATTCAGAGAAGACAATTAGACTAAACTCAAAGGCTTTATACTTTGATATAAAGACATTTAGCTGGGACAAAGGAGAGCCATGTTGTAACTCTGGATCAGGCTGTGAAGTGTTGTGAGTATGTTTGCCACTTCCATGCTGCAGTGCTTACACAGTTAAGCACAACTAATTATTGATTTTCAACAGTTTTGTGGTAGTGATGTGATAAGCTTACCTGACAAAATGTTTGGGGTTTGATGAGCAGGTAGGTAGGGTTTTATGATGAGGAATTACTTTGTCTAGAAAAGCAATTAATACTTCAGTTTACTGTGCATTGGGAGGGGAGAAGAAATCTGGTTTACCTAACACAAATGAAAAACCCTTACAGTGATAAGCAAAACTAAAATTTGAAAAGTTAGATTTAAATAAATATTAGTTCTAAATGGAACACTTCATTACAATTCTAAAGTCTTCACTTTGTTAAAGAAAATCTTCAAAAAAGCTAGTTCAGCTAAAAGAAACCCAAGCAAGAGAATCCTCAGCCCAAGTCTGAGAATAAAAAATAAAACATAAACTATTTATACATACTTTTTTCCATACTTTTTTTTTCCCCCCTAATTTCCTTCCTTAAAATGAAGAGGCTAGTGGAATACCAAATTACATTTCCCAAAAAGCACTACTGTCACCAGATTAGTCACTTCAAGAAGTTGTGATAAAAAAAAAAAAATAATCCCTGTTCATTAGTTTGCTTTGTTCTAGTCACTGATACCTGTCACTAGGCTGTACAGAAACTCCTGCTGCCTGGAACACGTCAGCTATATTCACTCAGGTATTTATGCTTTCATTAAGGACATATTATACCAGCATCACTACAGATACACTTTCAACTGTACTACTAGCGAAGTAGTTAAAGATAAATCAGTAGAGCTATAAAACCCAAGGGAGTTAAAATTGGAAAGCTCACAAATAGAAGATTACATTCAGTAAAATCAAAATCAAACATCACTGTGTTCCTGATTTCAAACAGTCCTGTTCCAGCTGTGCTCATTACTCACTATTCATCATTGGTTCCCTTCTTTGACGATTTTTGGGACTGAAATTCTTACACTGGTATTTGTAAAAATCAATAAAGACTACGAAGGAGAACAGTTCCCCAATACTGAATCCTGAGCACTGTAAGGCCAAAATCCATTTAGATGAAGCATTTCTTCCTACGAATTATTCTGTTAATACATTATTGAAGATAACAACACAAAAAGTTTTCAAAGCTCCAGCGTTTCTTATTGTTGAATGTCACTTTCTGATGTCCTAGATCATGATCATTAATTTTCTGTATTGCTTCTGATGTACACTTCACCACACCTGCCCTTAAGTGAAAAAATAAGAAGTACCACTGCATGAGTGCTTTGGCTGAGATTCACGAGGGACACCCAGGAAAACTCACAATTCAAGCCAGGTGTTATAAAGTGCAGGGAGAATTTGGCACCTAAAAATGGTTTAATAAGTTAGCACATTGGAGGTTGAAGAGGTTGCAGGTGGCTGCGTAAGCCAGCTAATAACCAAAAAAGAAATGAATGTTTAAAATTCAATGACACTGTCCTTCTCTCACCCCAACCCTGATACACTTCCATGTAGCCTGAAGTAAGTGCATGTGGTGGACTGGGTCCCACAGACCCTTTTTGAGCTTAACTGCTCCAGACAAACATTTAGACATTTCTTTCTTTTAAACAACATTTACCATGCTGCGCTCTGGTTTTGAGATAGAAATGCTGTGTTTACTCCTACTCCTTCCATCTCCACATCTGCAGGTGACACTGATCACCTGATTATAAGCTGAAATTGGGCATTCCCTTGGGAACTGATAAATGCAAGTTTAAATCTCTTTCAGCTGCAGAAATTATTGATTGAGGACTCCTACTTCATGATCACCAAGTAGACTGATCTGATACTACACATAAGGTAGGTGACCTGTCCTTTACCTTCCTCCCCCCCGCCTTTTTTTTTCCTGTTTTGACGGAAACACGAACAGCCTTTGCCCCCTGTAGGTGCTATCAGCACCCCACAATTCCAGCCAATTCCACCTTCATCTTACTGGGACAGAGGGACAACTAACTCTGTGACTATCAAACTAGTTTGAATGCAAGATGTTTAAGCTGGCCACGCTGCCTGTGGATTTTTACAGGCCTAGAATTTAGGTAGAAACCAGAGCAGGAAATCCTATTTCTACCTAAACTGCACTATCCTGACCAATGCACTTTTTTTTTTAATCACCTTAATACTTTAAAACAAAGCAAAAAAAATTGCAGACCTACAAAATCTTATTTCTGACTCTCAGATGGGTTTCAAATTGCCTTATAGAAAATTAGGCTGATGGATGGATACTAGCTATTAATCCTTCTCTGCGCAGAAAGTACTTTTCTCATATTGTCATGAAAAATTAACCATATTCTTTGAAAGAAGGAAGGACTTGAATAATAATCTGCTGTCAATCAGTCATGGGCATTAAGGAACAGCAGCAGCTACTCCTCCCTGTACTTGAACTCTGTCCATTGGACATTTTTCCCCACCGTGTGCATTGACAGATCTTCACTGGGTAATTTATTACTGGAAACTAATGGCTGTATAGCAGCCTTTCACCTCTATTTTTGGATTGTCTGATTCAGGAAAGTGTTAATTATCACAAAATAACCAGCTATACAAAAGCCTCATGACAGAAAGGTGGATGTGTGATAGAATGAGTGAAAGATACATTATGATTAATGTGAAGTAACTGGCTAGGGACCAGCTCTCAAAGCATCTTCATATGCTACCATAACATGTGGAAAAGAGAGGAGGGACTAACCTAATGGCAAATATGAGCTCCTCAATGTTTCACCTTCTTCTGAAAATGAAGTTTGTTTTGAATGCTTTCATAACCAGTCACAGTCTAGAAGATGAAAGGCTGTGTGACAGCAGAACCTTGACAAAAAATAGGGACCACCATCTAGTCAGGATCATTCAGTTGCATTTCAGATTTCTGTGAAGACACTTCAGAAATAAACCAGTAACTCACACACCAGGACTCCTCTGCGCCTAGGTGTTGCCTATGTATCATGCAATACGAGTGAAGAACCTATGATTCACCAGAAAACAGGCCCGTAAGCAATCTCTGTCATTTGAGCAAATTAAAAAAAAAAAAGGTAACATCTATGAGGTAGAGTGAACAACCATCACACAACATAGAGTTTGTAACTTCAGCTTCTGCCAGGGAAGGCTACGTGACCCTGCCCAGAGCATTTTAAGAACAGGATGAACAAGCTTCTGCCAGGAATATGAGACTTGTTTAATCCTGTCTTTGGGCAGAGGATGGATGAAATGACCTTCTGAGGCCCTGATGATAACTTTTCCTATGGCAAACGTGACCATTTTCCGACCTGGCCAGCAGACAGAAGAATATACATGCTTTCCCTTCTCATTTCTTTTTAAGACAGAGCAGGCTGCTGCTTTAGATAAATATAGTCAGAGAAACTGTCCCTTTATACAGAGTTTGCCATCTAGAGAGCTGAGAGCAGTGGAAGGAAGTAATTATTACCTTCCCCATTTTGTAGATTGGCTGTTGGAAAGAACGGAAGCCTTGGGGAGGAAAAATTTTAAGCTCTTATTTACAGCTGAAGCCTCAATATCCTCTTGACTCTACCTGCCTAAAGTTAGGCACCAGCTTAAATGCATTCTTGAATCAGGAAGTGACAGAACAAGTGACTCATTTAACTCAAGGGAATCTGTGGCACAGTCAGAATTTGAAACTACATACACAAGTTGTTGGACTGTGAATCAGTGACAAATTTATTCTTTGCCTCTCTGTAGCAGTGCAACAGGGAAACACTTGATGTTTATCAGATTTAACACAAGCCATGCTAAATACTGTATCTAAAGTAGAAATTTTAAATGGTGGATGGGGAAGAGGAGGCAGAGAAAAAGGCTGGGAGGTAGAAGAATTAGGGATGACATTTCATGTCTTTTAAAAGTCTGACCTTTTGGAAATATCACTGTGTACATTTTAAATATTAATAAAGGCACTAGCTGTTAGAAGGCACAGGGCTGTTGTCGGGGGGTGACCTTTTATTGAAGTAAAAGAAAATTGACAGTTTTATTAGCCATAGAGTACTGCAAACAGAAGCTACAGGAAAAAAGCAAGCAAAAAAGCTGTCATTGTAATTAGCTACATTCTGTAAATTAATCTGAGGATCTGGCTGTGTCTAAATATTGCTGGAGGTCCTTCTGTGTCTTAGCTCAGTCTTACCAAACAAGAATAGCATTTCCCATTGCAGTTCTTTAAAGAGATGCTGTTCCCAGAGAAAACAACCATTGCACTGGGACCTTCCTGACTCCATGATCATGACTTCTATGTGCATCCCCCTTAACAGCTCTGAGCAAGTATCCCTTTTCAAGCATCAGCAGCAGAAGGACTAAAACAAAGCTCTATTACCTAGAATAGTTATTGCATCAGACCTATTTTTACATTTTAGGGCTAATTAACCTAATCAAAAGATCCTTGCTCAAATGACCTAGACTTATTCAGACTAGAACTTTGGTGCTACATGACTGGGAAAGAAGCAATTGCTTTACTGCTTCATCCCCAAAAATTTATTTTTTATTAGACCTAGGACAGCTGAATTAACTTGTCTTCATTTTGCTGGTCATAATCCCAAGGGTTCAGCTGTCTGTGATCCAAGGCCAGCTGATACAACACAGCTGGGCAACCTTGATTCAAATTTCTGAGAAAATTGCCGAGCTGTGAGAATGAGCTGTGAAAAACAGAGCCAAAATAAGTACAGTGAAATTGTAGGCAGAGTAAGATTTTCAAGATAGGAGAGTTAGCAGCTCAAGGAATTGAGAGAAAAAAGCCACTAACATGAAAATATATAAAGCCCTGCAGGAAAAACCAAACAAAACTAACCCACACACCAAAAAATACTTGGAAGTTGACGGCACATCATCAAGGATCTCTGTTCCAAAGAGGAACAGAGGTTATTCCTTCCCCACCTGACTAATGACTGCCTAGCCACTTCCTTTTATCCAGGCAAGGTTAATGAGTTTATGAAGACCTAATTCAGACTCCGCAACTCCTAGTATGAATGAGGGAGCAGAGAAGGAAAGAAAAAGAAGAAGAAAAAAAAAAGCGCATCCCTTGCTTGTCCTTCAGATATCCTTTACTGGCAAACAAGGTGCTACATACCATTTTTGCACTTCACTACCATTTACTTAATGTGATAAGACAAGGTCTTTCATATATTTCAGCTCCATTCAAGTGTTTTTTTCATTAGTTATGTTATAGTTCACACCACAGAAAAAGCTGGGTTTATAAACTAGACCTAGTATTGCAGTCATAAAGGGCAAAATCTGCCCGCCTTTACATCACATTCTGCATAAGGCATTTCAATGCATAGGATTTAGAGTTGATGTGCACCCCATAAAGCCAGCTGAGCCTGTTCTTGAACAGGGTCCCACCACTAAGGCTAATAGGAATGATGACTTAGAAATGGTGCGCAACACAGGATTCACTCTAGAGGGAAAAAAGTCAGTCTTCATCTCCTTTTTTATTCCCAGACAACTAAGGACCACCACACTCACCACAAAGCAGCTTTGCTGTTGTGGGTAATGGGTGATGGTTAATCTACAAGATTCTGGATTTTCTTACCACTCAAACACACTGCATATATGCATACAAGAGGATAACTAGAACTTCAGAAAATAATGTTGGTGGTGTTTTGTTTTTTTTTTTAATGGAGGTATAATTTACTTTCTATTCTCATTTTTTCTTTTGGAATTATATTCTTTGACTAGTAGAACACAGGCTACACTTGTTTGGAGAAACAGGCAGGAAGGGAAAAGTTAAGCCTAAACCAAATATTTATTCTGAATGCCAGAATTTAATCAGTTAATTCACACAGAGACATCAATGTGAGATCAAGTACAAGCTAAAAATATGATCAGGAAGTCATGGGTAAACCAAATGGGACAGAAAAGACAATGAAGTAGTTGTAAGGAGATATATAAATTTTATCTGGAAAAATAATCCAGGTAAACTACTATTTTTTAAAGCACAGCAAGGTACTTTAGACACAAAGAATGTTAACGGTAACAGAGAAACACTGTGAAAGAGCATGCATCTATCCTCTTACAATTTAGTTCTATTCAGGGGTGCCCAATTTCTCCTTCCTATTTCCTCTTTATATTGACAAAGTTTAGGATGCCTGGAGGGCATTGCTGTATTACCACGGTATGCAACACCCATGACAGACAGACATGTCACTCCACTGAAACTGGGGGCACAACTGGTCCATCTCAAGGAGAGGAGACCTGGCACACACCACTGAAATGCAGCTGTTTAACAGTGCACAGGTGGTCATACAGCCTTCTGGGACAAAAGCTTCTGCTGAAAGTGGAATTAATGATTATGATGCCTAGTAGCGTCAATGGAAACCATCCTCTTTGACTATAGACTCTAGACATATACCCCTTTCCTCCTCACACCTCCACACATATCCAGACCTGAATTATTCAGAACCAGGGGGTTATCACCACATTGACATCTCATATAAAAGAAAAAATGTTTTTATTATTAAAATAAGACTAATTGCCAGCTAAAAGTTAATATGTCATTCTGTGGTGGTATCACTAAACTTCCGCTGAATGAAATCTTTGTCCTCTCTCAATGCAGAATAGTAAGAGTTCAAGAAGTTACCAAATAAAGCTCCATTGCTAATAACAGAGTTATTTAGGGATGTAAGGGAAAAATAGACTAAAGGGGAAACTCTTTCAGTACATTTTGCTATAACGGGAATGAAAACCTTCACAAAACCAAGTTGCTGTAACAAGGATACTTGGAGTATCCTTTATCAAAAGGGATTAAACTTCTTTGATCCATAACAGCTGCAGTTCAATCATTTAAACAAAATTCATGTAGTCTGTCAGTAACTAAGACTGATGACTTTGAGCTATGGACTGGGAATCTTCTCTTCTGAGCAACTTCCACCCAATCTATATTTTTATACTTCAGTAACAACAGTAAAACACAAATTAATGCTCTTTGATACCACATTTCCCCCTTGGTATCAGGAAAATTATTCAGTTTTGTGGTTTCCTGTTGGGGAGATGCAGAGAGTGACCAGAGGACAGAATTCTAATGGGCAAATTTCTCTCCTCTGCTTTCAAGAAATATTTCACTTTTCCCCCATCCCTGGT
>NW_009259028.1:173621-192026 GCF_000687185.1 Egretta garzetta | reverse complement strand
TAAGGAAACTCCGCACTATATATGAAAAGTGAAGTTACTTTCTAGGGAAATGGCTAGAGATTCCAGCTTTTTGTCCAGAGATCTGAGGATATGAAACATCAGACAGATATGAAACATTCAACAGATACTCCAGCAGAGTCAGAAAGCATTATATCCAACCTACGATATACTACCTTTTTAATGCACTCTCGACTACAAAATCATTTCCCGTGAATCTATTCATGTCTGTGAAGAGACCCTGCACCAGTCCTATACACCACTAAACCCTCAGGATTACTTAGAAAACCAAAAGTCAGAAAATTTTACTTCTGGGATGTTCAGCAGCTGGTATAAATCAGAATTACAATTTCAATGAAAGTGAAAGTTCGGACCAAAATATATCATCCGTCAAAACTATACCCAGGATACCTGAGGAGCGTGACAGGAAAATATGCACATGCCTAATGGTACACAACAGAAGACAAGAATTATCTGTTAAAACAAGATGCCCTTTTGGAAAAAGTAATAATTGGCACACATTTACACATCTATTTGTGTCAGCAGCTCAGCATACCAAAGGACAGAGGAGGGGGAAGATCTGAGGAAATGTGGGTTTTTTTTTCCCCTGGTTCTGAGGTATTGTTCACAGTAGAAAAAAAAAAGTTTGTTTTCTTTAAAAATCTAGTACTAAAATAGGTGTTCACGATAAAGATAATGTCTTCATATTCCTGTTCTAGCTAAAATATTATCTGTTCTCAGCAGAAGTCTTAATAATTGATTTAGCCATCTTCTTCCTTTTGAACTGCAAGGAAGCTACATGATACCAAACAACTGTCACAGGGGACAGAGGAAAGTAATCCAGATAAGAAGAGAGTAGAAAGCCTGGAGAAAGGGAAGGGTAAGTCTTTTTACTAGTTTTTAAAGAAACCACATAGTTAATATTTACATGTTACATCTGGAGGGATGTGAAGGTGTTTTGGCATAGTCAGGAGGTACCAGAAATATCCAGGCCGACACTTTGAAGTCAACGTTGGTGTTTTAATCAGCAGTCTGTTCTGTCTTTACACATACATTTCCTGAGGGTGTTTCCTACCCCTACCAGAATACGGCGCAAGCAGCTTATGCTTGCATCAGAGAGATGAGTGGGAAAAGACATTTTAAGCATATGGTAGGCTGGGTTGGCTCCATGACAAATAAACTGTACGTTATCAGCTAAAGGCAAGGATGAAGAAGAAACACAGAGAAGATGCTCAGGCCTGTTAGTTCAAAAAGTTACAGCCAGATGTTCCCAGTCAACATTTATTTGTTTATCTTTAAATTGTCTGCAATTCTGTGTGCAGTGAACAACAACCTTAAATCCCCAGTGCTTTCAGTATAGTTCCTTTCATTATAATGTAAATTCCTAGTCCTGGTCAGAGACAGTGTAACAGTTTCTTCTCTCCTAAAACCACAAGTCTCCACTGAGAATGACAGGCTCTGCAATACCCAGCAGAACTACCACACCACTCCTTTTCTTGTCTTTCAGCATTAGACTAGATTCCTTTCATTTTCTATAGTCATTTTATGGAGCATCACTACATACAAAGATTATTGCTTAAATCACTGTTAGCTTTGATTTAGTGCAAGAAAGATAGTCTGGCAACTTGGGCTGCAGCTTTTCTATATGATTGATACATTGAGAGTCTGGGGCCCTCATTTATCTTCATTTTTCTTTAAGATAACAGGCATACTTCAGCTAGGTCTATAATTCTTCAAGGCTCCTTTTATATGCAAGAGAGAGCACGCTGAACCGTCTTCTTAAGGTACTGGTCTCCCCCCGACAACACTGGGAACTGTCTTTGGTATCTTTAAAGTTAAATGAGAAGCTGAAGCCTCACCTCCAAGGATATAATAGTACTTTTCTACCTTTGATGATATTACTTGAGAGATCACAACACACTCAGATGCTGTGGTCATACAGGAACGATGATCATGGTGAAACAAGCTTTTCAAGCACCATTCAGTGTTATCTAAATCTACATGAAATGTACCTGGCTTTGTGCTTAATTGCAGATACACTAGTTGACTCATTTGGTTTAACTTTTGACTAGGATAGCTCTGGAAAAAGTGTAGCTCCTTTTGACTGAAAGCTGTTAGACAAATGCAGCAGTTTTACCTATGAAGTGCTTTAAATCTTTGTACAGAATCCTCATTTAAAGATTGTTGCAACCTGTCTCTTAAGAAAAAAAAAATTATCTGGGGAGAACATGGTAGTACTCTTCAAGTATTTAAAGGACACCTGCCAAAAGGAGGAGTCTGGACTGGTGGATCAGAGAAGAAGGAAGAGACTTGACTTACAGCAGAGAAGATTCAAAACAGATTTAGGAAAGACTTACAGTGTTAAGAGAAGTAAATCAATGTTAGCTCCTTGGATGTCACCTTCCTTTCCAAAGTCCAAGCTGCACCTATCAACTCATTCACAAACACATTCTTCCTCATTCTTCCACTATTCAAACACTATAAAAGTACATGAATCCTTTAGTATGTTATTTTTTCTATTTTACCAAAAGCATTTTTATTAACTTAACAGAGATGTAATTGCAGGGAGAGTTACAAATGCAAACCTACATGTCCAGTAAGTATACTGAGAAATCAGTTTTTCACAGAGAGGAAGAAGTAATTTCAAACCAAGTTTCAGTAGGCAGCATGCTATACCAGGAAGGTATAGCCTTTTCAAAGGTAGTTTGGAGGTCCTTTTCCTTAATCCAAGAAAAGATTAAATAAGATTGAAAAAATAAAGTCACCTTTCTCAAGACTATTTCAAGTATTTGAAGGACAGTTGATAGTGTTTCCTGCATATGTGTTCCTCTTTGGGAGCCCAAGATGTTGTGTGTAGTTCAAATGTTTTCTATACATCTGCTTTCTTGCACCACATTCAACAAGTGCTTACAGAGAGCAACACATGCACAAAACGCATGTACCTATGTAACCCCATGCAGTGTCCGATTGCTAGCTGAGCACACGGAGGTGCTACATGTGTATGCAGAAGCAGGTGCCCAAGACTGTGGATGTGAGAGGACATGGGGATGGACTTCAGGTGTTACTTCTGGCTTATCAATGCACAACTCGCACAAGGAATTCTCCTTTACAGCAGGTTGTCAGATTTTTATTTTGCATCCCATCCACACCGAGTACCTCCAAAAGGAAAAAAGAGGTGTCAGCAAGCGCTTTCATTGGTTGCAAGTTTGACTGTGAGCTACTGTCAAGCAGCTGGTCTACAAGGAAGAGGCCCCTCTCTGAAGCCACTCCCAAGCCATTGCTTAGTGAGGTATATCCAGACTTCGCCCAATGGTGCGATTTCCAGCAGCAATTTAAATATAAAATTAATTTACTTGCTGTAAAGTCAAAGAAATGGGGAGTAGGAAAAAGCAGACACCAACACAGCATCAAGGCTTTTTACTTTGAGGCTAGCTTTCTCTCCAGGGCTACCTGATTTTTTTTTTATTTTTTTTTTTTTCAAAGCAATATTGCAAGGAACTGGTTCAAAACAAGCTGCAAGTTTATGGAAAGTCATTTGTATAAAAATGTAACATGAGGAAAACCAGAATTAAGTTCCTTTTTTTCCTGCTCAATAAGGAGGCTAGAGGGCAGCACTCAGCAATCCTATGCAATCACAAAGGCACAAAACTTCAAACCAGCTAACTCCTTCGTATAATGGTCACCTAGTCAATAAAGAACTGTCTAGAGGCTTCGTGTATAAAACTGAAACCAGCTGTTATAAGAAACAGTATTTCACTCCAGTATAAATAAAGCATACTTCTGGATTTCTACTGAATTCTTTGTTCATACCCCTATGCTACAATTGTTCCCAGGCAGTTTTCTCTTTCCCCAGGAGGTATAAGAAAGTAGCTTAACTAAGCTTAATAACACAGTTTATTTTACAAAAAGACTGGTTGACTCTCTCTCTGCCCAAATACTTTATCTTTGGTTTGCTAGAAAAGGAGTAGAACACACTTCAGAGAAACCCCAAGGACAGGGCTGCATCTAGGGAAGGCTGGTACACTGACTGAAGCCCAGGCATAGGGGATGGAGGGCTGGTTCCTAGTTCAATAACAGATTTAATTTGTTAATATGTGGTCAGATGGTATATTCCAGACAGCTGCAAATGAGTGGGAGCAGAACAGACTGAAACCTGCGCTAGTGCAGAGCTGATCTCATATAAGCAACACCTACTGAAAGGTATGGGAAAATTCATTCAGATTTGGCTTTTGCAGCCACAAGGGCCACAAAATAACCCACATGGGATGAAGTATGCATCTGCCACTATGTATTTCCTCCCCTCCCAGAGCCCTGTATCACCATTTACAAGACAATGAAAATAACTTTGCAAACTTTTTGGCCTCTTTGGGCAGTAAATATTAAATATATGTTCTGCAGTTAGCTATAATTTAATTGCATCTATCAATTAAGTTCCGGTTTTAGCTGCATCACCATAAACAGGTAATATAATAACTTAACACTTTTGACAAACCAGATTTTTGGAGCCTTTATTTACACGAGCGCTATCATTCCCAAAATTCTCTTTGCGTGCTCTCCAACAGAGTGCTGCATTTGGAAATCATGAGTGGGAGTTTAAAATAGGTTCAGCATACAGCTCACACTGTTCTCATCTCTGACATCCATATGTGGTTTGGACAATCTGGAGCTTTCTTTGAAGGGCCTCTCTCTGTCTAATTTGCAAAATAAAGTTCTACATTTGCTGCTATAAGGCTCTGCAAGTTGCAGCACTTTAAGATGTCACTAACTTGATAAACAATGAGGTTTATAAAACAGTCTGATGGCTAAATAGACACATGCAGGATCAAATGTTTGCCACACAAGCAATCAAACAAATTGATGAACATGAAGAAAGTGATTATAGAACTATAACTGTTCTATTATTAACCAGCAATCTGCATATCTTCCTCCAATTAATGCCTAGAAAGGAGATGCAAGTCAGTTGAAACCTAATTACTGGCATAACACTTTGTTGATTAGAAACGCAGTAAGAGTCATTGCTTCTACTTCATTTACACAAGGCCCATAATAATAAGCCAAAGGATGTCAGTCACTGCTTTCCTGCCAGAAGTTTCTGCTGTAGCAATTGCTTCTAGTGTAAATGCACTTCTCTATCCATGTCACTCAGCTCAGTAATTGCCTTGCCACTCACATAAAGAAAACCATTTCTGGCTTTGATGGGATTTTGGTGGCGATGTGAAACTGCTACTGCAATCTCTGCAGCTAGGTGTTAGATGGGTTACTTTGGTGGATCATAACATGAAACTAATCTTTAAGGAAGCAGGTGGAAAGAAAGAGAGACTTACAGGTTGGTAGGTGCTAGGAAAACGATGCTGTCCAAGTGATTAACAAAAGGAAAGTGTTAGATTAAGTGGAACTGAGACAAAAAGCAGGAAGCAGAAGCAAAGAGAATGAATTTGCTTTGCCGTTTTCCTACCATCAGGAAAAGCTCTCTGTTCAGCACATCTTTCAGAAACTCTTAGAAAACCACATACTCTTATTTTATGTGCCACAGGTAGCTGACCAGGAGTCTATAATTTCAGCTTGCAGGCTTTGTATTTGTGCCTCTGTGTGAGCTGTACATTTATCACCATCATTTCATCACTCCCAGGCTGAAGCTGCAGATGCAAACAGTTTTCCTTTCAGGATGTGACATGCAGCATTTTTCTCACTTCTCATTCCCCAACTGAGGTCACCCAGTGTTAGACATTGCATTCTGCTTCTCGGCCAAGGTGAACCCGGAGTCCAGCTTTGGGTTTCCGTGTGACACCCGAGAGCCCCTCCCAAGCTCACCATGCACTCACGTGTCTCTGCATGACCCCAGCTTGACTTAGTAGAATGACGTATGCAAGGAAAAGGCTCTAGGATGGCAAGCAACAGCTAACCTTCTGTCACAGCCAGCACCTGCAGCTATCAAGACAAGGCTTTCTTTTCCCCCATGCCCCCTTACCTCCCAGGTGGATTTATACTGAGTTTTCATGGACAGGCATAAGAAAGGTATAATTTAAATCATCATAAAAGATAAAGATAAAACTAAATCAGAAATACAGTTTCTGGGTAACAAGATGAGGACAGAGCAAATGAACAGGTTCCTTTTTCATGGTTACAGAAAACTGCATCTAGAACATGAACTCATTTCAAGGCTCCTTTTGGATGAAAGCTGTAGCAGGAAGAGGGTAATGAGACTTAAAATTAAAAGAAAATAATAACCATCCTGCAGTATCAGTCAGAGAAAAATCTCTAGCCTTATACTTCAAATCTTCCCTTGCAGACATAAGGGACAGTTTGAAACAGCCAAGCTGTCCATGAATAGACACAGAAGCTATGCTTCTACATTTGCAAAGGGGCCAAGGCATAAGCGAAGTATTATGTACAAATCATGCAAATTATCATAATTGACACATTTTTCCACCAGAAAAATATGGCCATAACTTACTGGAGTCCCAGAAATACCAGGGATCTCTGTCAGAGTTACCCAAGGGTCTGGTCCACAGGCACACATGTTCTAACAGGGGAGTTGTTATAATATCCAGTAGGAAAAACACACTGAATTAAACCCTCTATTTCAGTTGCTTCCAATGAAGTTTTGGGTTTATTTCATATCTATTGCTTTAATGTTCAATATTGTTATCCCAAGATCCTATGACAGGACTGAAATTAACCGTCTTTAATATGCTTTCTATTTCTGAGCATACTCCTGAGAGATATGGCTTACGAAGGTCTTAAATGCACCAAGCTCCTCATCGCTTCATAGTGTTGTCTGTATCTTAACCATGGCACATACCTTTAACAAGTACTTCAATCACAGTATATTTCATCACAGTAATATTAAGATACTTTCAAAACTGCTCTTTGCAGTTCAAAGAAGTCAAAAGGCCTATTTTCTTCAGGATGACACCAAATCTGATCTTCTCAGTGATTACAGCCCTTTTTCATACAGAAAAACTTAGTTGCACACAAACCACAACTCAGGGAAACCTCTTAGAGTCGGCTAAAGCTCACTTGTGTGCTCTCTACTCCAAAGAAAGCACAGTAACTACTCTCACCTTCAAAAAGGCATGACAACTCTCAGTGCACATCTTCAGAAGGATCCAAAACCTCCCAAAGCCGTCAGGCTTTAAGTCCTTGCTAATTCTAAAGTAGCAAAAAGAAGCAATATTTAGGGTTTTTTTTTTTTCTTCAAACTACACAGAATGAAGTTTTTAATAATAAAACTATGAAGGAATGATACTATTGTGGTTTTGAACTTTGGAAAAAAAACAAACCAAAGCAACTTCCCACAAAAAAACCTTCCTTGGCAGGTAGCCTGGTTTTGTATTGATCACTTCTTGTTCTTCACATATGGTGGAATGGTTATTTTTAATGCTGCCTACACACTAAGCAGAGAGGGAGATACACAAAGGATAGATCAAAAATAGCCCAATGCTTGGCTTTACTGTAAATGAGATCACCAGCAGCAACCCAGAGTTGATTTGTGCCCTATTTTTGGTAGTTCACATTTCTTTAGCATAGCAGTTTTCAAAACTGAAAAATAAGCATAAATTCTATAAGCTTAAAACACAACGTAGGCAAAAACACTTTACAAAATACAAGGAACTCTTGAGGTGGAGTTTAAAGTGTAATCACAAATTTAGGACAGTTTCCCACACACAATCCTTTCTTCAGAGTTTTCAACAACTCTCTTACCTCCTTTTCCCATTCTCGCCAGGTTTTCCCAGCTTTGTATTCTTTTCCTCATATTTGCTTTTCCTTCCAATAAAAGGCCACTTTCCTGTTTTCTTCTTTGAAAATTTAAAACAACCATAAAAATCTGTAGAATCACTGTGCAGACAGATAAGAAACTGCTGCATATTTTAAAAAGGAAACTGAATATTCAGCACATTGAAAAACAGAATGAAGCGCACACATCACTTCTGGTAAAAGCAGAAGACATTTCCAAGCATATTTTTCAAGTTATAGGGATTTGTCCAGTACCTGTTTGCTCTGAATGAGTTTGTAATGAACCACAAAACAACAACCATAGCTAATAGGTGACATCAGCATGACATTCTGCAAGACCTACCTCATACTGTTTTTGATTTCACTCCGCACACTCTTTATTGTGCTTATGTCTTTGAAGTGCACAAAATAGGGCAAGCTCTACTCAAGAAAATAACACATTTGGAACAAAATTACAAAACCTACATCCAAACCCTTCATGCTTCTATCAGAAAAAGCAAACCATAGGGTCAGCCCAAGAAGGAAATAAGGTCATTATAAAAAAAGAAAGGAAAGGAACTCTATCATCATCATGGCAAAAAAAGGCAGCAACAAATAACACTGACAAAGATTACCTCAAGGACTTTAGCCCACACCTCACTAACTGTTTCACCTTTGCCTCCTCTTCTGAACTCAGTTAATCTCCCCATCATGCTTTTTCCTTTTTCTTCGGCCCCTATTTGCTAATCACTTGTGTCTCCAGAGCAGCTTGGCTAATTTGGCTCTGACAGCTATTAGTCGCCAGGCAACACCCAGCACTAGCTTTTACACAAGTGTCTGTATTTGCTCATTTATCCTTTCCCTTATTTGTTTGTTTGGGATTTTTGGGGTGTGTGTGTGTGAGGGGAAGATCATGAAGTCAGCATGCTGCAGACATTAACAGAAGGAAGCACCTCAAATAAGAGAAGAGAGCACATCTCACACTTAATTCATATCACATTTATGAATATTCATTAGAGGAACATCTAGGCCAAGACAGAGAATGGTATTTTGGAGAGAAGAAACAAATGCAGCTGCTGATTAGCTTGGTAAAGACACGCATGAAAACTGTCACAGCTTTGACTGACTGCAAGAAATAGTGTTTCATGTGTCCCCAAAGCCATTCTTAAAGCAAAATAATACAAACCCTGGGATATCTCTGTCTGGCAGAACAAACCCTACAATGACTAGCATGTAGCAAAACGGCTTGTGTGGTCACTGTAAAAGTGCCATGAAGCCAAAAGACATAAATGTTGCAGAAGCATATTTATGGGATTAACATAACATTGCATAAACTCTACTAAATGCAATTCAGCTGACCTTCTAAAGAGTACAGGAAAAGATCAGCACTCCAGCAACCCTACCCACAAAGCAGAGCTGTCATGCTTCATGTTAAAGCCACCTCATTAATGCTTATGTGACCACGTAACAGCAGCGCTGAGACTGCAGGAGGGCAACAGACCCTAAGTGAGCAAAGAAACAGAGAGGTCCTTGAGAGAGGGCTTTGAAGCTTTGTTTGCATTCAATAGTAACAAGAAACCCCTTGACTATTAAAGTTAATGAAAACCCCAGGATGATAGCCTACTCAGAAAGCCAGCCCTAAGGAGGGGGAATTCAGCTGAATTGGCCCCTTGACTTTGATAATCGAGAGGAAAAACCATAAGTGACAGCTAGAACAAGAGGTTGTTGTTAGAGTCGCTGTAGGTTTCTTAAATGTTTGTTTTGTTGGGTTTTTTTTGCTGCATCTGTAACTGCTTACAAGGTTGTAATCAAGAACTCAATCCTTTGTTGCTATACAGTCAATTTGCTTTCTTAAGTTTACTTTCTTATTTGAACTTGCCTGGTGGTATGTCACCCAGCAGTGGCTCTGGCAAGCTGAGATACGTAGTTTCTCCAGAAGACAACAATATCCAGTAAAAGGAGATCCCACAAAGAATTGGCAGAATGTCCCATTGGGAAGACTGGGTGCTCTGAAGACTGGTATTATCAAGATACAGGACCCAGAAGATAAGAATTTTCTGGCAGATATTATTCAGTGACCTGCAAATAGGGGAAGAGGTGGTTTACAATATGAGGGAATCCCACATTGTCACATCTTGACAGAAGCAGAACCCAGGATCAGTGATCTGTAAGCTTATAAGAGAACATGATTTTCACCCAGCAACCTGAATTTCAAAGAATATTTGCATATTCTCTAATCTCTAGCTCTTAAGGCTGTATTGGTAGTGCTGTGTGTGTTGGTTTAAAGAGCTGCATGATTATTAGCAGCTGTACCTGATTATGTGCCAATTAATACAGAAGCTCCCACAGAGTTAATGTGAAGGTTTTCCTTTCCTCTGCTGTTCATTTTTATCTATGACGTTGAGAAAAATCTATTAATCACTCCATGCATGTTCTCCCTGTGCTAATACAGTCATTTATTATGGTCATTAGGCTGCTATAAATCCCAGGGAACTTTGACAGATCTTACAATTTTAGATAGGGGATTTATAAGAAACATTTGGCAAATCATTTGTAGGAACTAAATGTCCTGTCTCTAAACCACACGCCCCCAGAAGCACCAGGCTTACCACTTGTGTCTCATTCTCCAGTGTGCTACTCAGAATACCCGTCTGTCTCTCTGGTTTTCTCTATCAAAGCCCATCCTGGTGGACGCTAATAACCACAGAGGTACATGAGAGTACTGACTGGGAACCAAATTTGGAGTCCAGAGACAGGTGGATCAGCTGGAGGCCGGGGGGGGGAGGCTTGGGGCTGTCCCCAGGTCACACAAGGTGACCAGAAGCTGCATCCCTGCACAGAGTAGGACACCCTGGCACCAGAACCAGGCAGCCACCGTGTCCACCTCTGAGACTCACTCCAATAACGTGCTCAGGAGACCCCTCCTGCACACCCCGGAAGGTCCATGCTCCTGCCTATGCTTAGAGTAAAACAAAACAAAACCCTTTGGCTGTGATTTTTCAAAAGCTCCTAAAAAGGCTTGATGATGAGTTGTCTCAGCTTAGGCTACTCTGCTGCTTGTGAAAACTCTCCTTGTCCTTAGTATACTTTGTGTAAAATATTAGTGTATAAATATTCTGGGAATTAACGCTCTCTGTCTCATAGTGACTGCATGATACAAAGAGAAATATCAACTAGAAATAACCACTAATTTAAAATTGTAAACTATTTATTCTCAGCCAGCTGGCTTCTGATATGAGCTACTCTATATTTAAAGCCATAGCTTTCTCCATTGTTTCTCTCGGTCTGGGTGACTTTTACGGTTTCTCTTTGCAAAGCTCTTTTACCAGGGCAGTGATTTGCGGTTCACATAAGCCACCAGGCTCCTGCAACATGACCTTATATTATAGATAATATAATTTAACATGCTTACTGATTACAGCACTGTTCTATGAAATAGGATGGAAAGTTTTGCTGGTCTATGAGGCCATTTTGCTACTCTTGAGGCATAAATGAGTTTATTTTGTCATCTAAAGATCAGCCATATCATCTGCAGCACACGTGCACAATGCGTTTGCTGTTAATCCCATGGTTATTAATCTGTCTTGTGGTAGCAGCCATGGTTCAGAATCCAAGCAGAGAAAAACAAGGGTTGAACTTAATACAGTCATAGATGTTTGTTTTTACAGGTGACACACCCATGGCCAGCTGTTTCCAAATGTGGCTTTAGTCAATGAAGTGCAGAAAACAGCCAGACTACACAACTCAGAATTACTAACCCTTTTTTAAGATCCACTGTCTCTACAAGTTAATATATTAGTGTTATTAATAATAATATATTAATGCAAAGCTGTGCTGTCACCTGCTACAGAACAACGGCTGTGTGCATAACTCCCTCGGTTATTACATTACAGGGATGCCTGAAGCCTTATGCTGACAGTAAGTGAAGCAAGTATGGGATTTAATGCATTTAACTGAGTGAAAAGAAAATTTTAAAAATCATACCTTTAATTTAATATATGCATGTTCTTCACTGTGGCAATTACCCACAAGTCCACAAAGAACACTCTGGGCTTCAGGCTATCAGACAGTTTATTCAGGATTATTCTTATGGATGATAGCTCTTCATGGTTTCCAGAACAGGCTTGTTCATTACATTGCTTGCTGCTAACAGGATTTCTACAGGATGCCCCTTTTACGTGGTTTTTTGGGAGGGGTCTCTGAACCACAAAAAATACCAGAAAACTGACACAAGAATGATTTCAGCATCATAGGCAAAACAAATATGCAAAAAGTGCATCTTTTTCTGACACTGCAGTCCTTTAATCAAGGAAAACATTTGCTCAGCCAAGAGTGAGTGAATGAGAGCTGAAGGGGAAAAAAGATCTGTTCAGAATTATTAACCCAATTTTTCAGCTTAATTTTTAACACAAAGTGAAAATAAATAATCATCACCTCATATAAATCCGTGGACTCAGTTATTCTCACTTAAGTAGGGTTGCAGAAGTTTACGCTAGCTGAAAATTGTGCCTGTTATGTTCATGTGAATCTGTAGCCTTCCAGAAATCAATTTCAGATTTCTGTATAGGCTCTGTACCCTGGTGTGCTGAGGGCATCCAAATGCTCCAGTTGGATCATCCTCAGCAATTAGCAAACAGACCCTTTGCCAGAGTAGGCCAAATCCCAGTCTCAGGTCACCATGGTGCTAACACAAGAGGTCTGAATTGTTGAGCTGGAGTGCAAAGTTTAGAAAATTTAGGATTCCAATGGCCAAATTTTTTGCAGTTTTAAGGCTCAAAACTTTAAGCAGTAAGAAATTTGGCCCCTTACTCTGCCATTCTCATGTAAGTTCTGTGTGTCTTCAGGTAGCCTGTCAAGCCAGCTGGTTTCCAGAGACCATGTCAGGAGTTTATCTTATTTTATTGTGCAATATGCTGAGATGATAAGGCAACGGGTCACAACAGCACATTTGTTAAGCATATTTGCCACTGCAATCTTGTTGCCATTGGCTTTTTCCTGTGAAGTTCTACAGAGCTCATAAAACTGTTCTTAAATATTGACCCATTTTATTTGCCTAGTTATCCTCTTGGCTCATTTTATTCTAAAAGAATCAATAATGTATTTACCTGGCAAAACATTTCCTCAAACATTTTCTAACAGGCCAGTAAAAGATCAACGTTGAAACGTTTGCTTTCTGCATTACAGCTCTAACTAATGGTTTGTTTATTCAGAAAAACATGCAGAAAGGTTTGGTCTTATCTAGCAAGTAAGATTGTAAAAGATTGCACTTTTTGAAATTGTGGCTGGAAGCTGAAGTGGCTCAGGAGCCACTGAAATACATTTACGTTGGAAAAGAGATTCTTGGAATGAAAAGCCATGCTCTTTCAAAAAACGTTTGGGTTTCATTTAGGAAGTGAGATCAAAATATTTTGCCTGTTAAGTAAACTGGTATTGCAATATTTGGTTTGTGAGACAGAGTCAAAATATTTGTATCATTATAGTACTGACATGCAACTCTAGCAAAGCACTTCAGCCTGCAGAGAGGAACTACATTTCCCACAGGTCACTGCAACAATTCAGTAACTAAAGCCAGGATAAAATGTCTTACTGTGGTTCTGAAAACAAAAAATAATTTTTATTTGAAAAACATTAAATTACTTCATTTCAGGTTGAAGTCCTGAAAGGCAATATTTGCACATTCCTGTCTGAAGAATCTTTGAATTTTGGTTCTGGATTTAAGTTTAACGTTTGTCATGTTTTAGTATGGATTTATTTTCAAATGCAATAATCATCCACAGTAAAATAAACTCCAAATTGTTAGGATTTCTAGTATCTGAATATGTTTCTCATCATCATATAACTTAAACATAGGGTAAACTGGTTTGACTGTCTCTAATATGTAATCCCAGTGCTTTAACAAACTGGGGATTAAGCGCAATGTTTTGTTGCTAGAGAAATAACAAATCTGCCCATTGTTTTACCTGGCAAGTCTTTCAATTTCTAAACAACATCATACTCTGCAAAAGCACATTTCATAGCCTAGTATTTGTTCACAGTTCATGAAGGATATGTGACCAGAAAGGAAAACACTTTGTTCTTACTTCAGTGTCCTTACTGAGGAGGGGTTGTTCAGACAGTGCTTTGAACTTCGTTTTCTGCAGATAAAGGACTCTGCTAATAAAAATAAAATATTCAAAGACACAGTTAGGGCCTGAGCTTAGGTTGCCCAAGAACTTTTTATCAAGCACCTCAGCTCTATAAACACCCAGCGAAATCAGGGGAGAGGGGAAAATACTGGTCACTCCCAAGTCTGCTACGCCTCAATAAAAGCAGGTGCTGTCACCTGGGACTACTTAGTTATTAAACAGTAGGAAAAGCCATAGAACACACAAAAATAGCAAGATGTGCTGCTTTAGTGTGTGAGGATATCATCCAAAGGAGTGGTGATGGCTCTGGAGAGGGCGAGGCAACGAGAGATTACATGAGGGGATGAGGTGGTGGCCATTTTCTGTCAGGCTGGCAGCCATTTTCTGTCAGGCTGGCAGCCCTTCACAGTAAGGCCTTCTTGACCCCCTGGCATGGCAGGGGTCCCCCTTTCCTTCCCTCTGCTGTCTCTGTTTCCACCCCTCTCAGCTCTGTTACCCCAGGGTTGATGGCAGGTGGCGAAATACCTCAGAGAACTGGCAAAAACCTCCCCCCGGGCTGAGGACATGGTCCCCACGAGGGGCAACTGTGCTGAGGAGAGGTAGCTGGATCACTGCTCGGCGCTCAGTGGAGCTGGACTTGGTTTAAATGGACTCCCTCGCCTCAGAGGTTGCAATGCGAAGGCGAAAGCTTTAGAAGAGGGCAAGGATCTTGCAAGCTCTCAGTTTTAGTTGTCTGACATGGGCACCCTGGAAAGTACAGAGCGGCTACACTCTGAAGAAATGCCTTTATAAACATGGTCTTGAATCAGGGGCTTTGAAAGTCAGGCAATCACAGGGAAAAATATTTGTAGAAATTAAGTATATATCTGTACCCCTCCTGCTCGCCTCTGTGAATTGCTGATGCTATTGAGCGTTCACCTCTCAGCCCCCATGTGCTATAGTTACTCCTCGATGGCCGCTTCTCCAAAGCACCGGTTCTTGTGGATTAATTGGATGATTGCCGTGCTGCGTTTGTGCCAGGAAATAAATCCTTTTCCTCCCTGTTTGGGCTGGACTGCCGTCTGTAGATAGCGTTTTGTGGAAATATATGGGGTTATGGCTCATGATGAAACAGAAAGAGCCAGTCAGGCCCAGAATCTGTGTGATACGGGGAAACACCTCACTTCCCTCTATCGACTATGGTTTATGCAGGAATGATGCATTTCCCTGCGACTGAAAGCATCCTTGAAAGTGCTGCGTAGGGCCTACCTGTAAAGGGACACTCAGGGGATTTAACCCAAAAGAGCCAAAGTTTTGATATTAAGGGAGATCAGTTGGACTGCATTTCAGTCCTTTTGTAGATGTTCTGACCCTGAATGAAAGCTGGTATTATTTTTTTTACCTCATTTCACTCTGCTTCACTTTCCAAGCTACAGCCATCTAAAATCAGAACAGAAGTTTATGTGGAAAATTATAATTGACAGCATCAAACAATAGGGCAGGGGCAGATACTTTAGGGTTTTGCTTTCTTTTTAAAATTGTATTTTAAATACCATCTCAGTATTTAACTTCCATCTCTCTTAATGCATCTTTGCCTATTACTCTTTTATTAGCTTTCCCACTCTGATTTTGAGGCACCCACTCCGGCATGCTAAGCACTCCAAAATGATTTCTACCTTTTCCCTGCTGTAGTAGTGCTGTTACCAGCCACAGCCTCGTCATTTACTCTGCACTGAAAGACAGGAAAGGTTCAGTCTCTGGGTAAGCTTTGTGGCTTCTCACTCTAATAACTAGTACCACTAGCACAATATAATTTTATATCATTTTTATTGGATCCCTCCTAGAGAATTATAGAAGGAGCGTTGGCTTGCAGAGCAGATGTGCAAAGCTGCAGACAGAATTGTATCTGTTTTCTTTTGCCACAAATTGTTCTGTATTGTCCCCTGTTGACTAGGAGATTTAACATACTGTCACCATACATCGCATTTGTAATAAAATAATTGTTAAACATAAACACATTATCCCCTTCTACCTTTCCCTTCCCCTCCCCCTTTTTAATAAGAAATTTCTTCTACATCTCTCTCCTCTTCACCCCCAAAATAGATTTTTCTTCTGGCCCAGTATTCTCTGGAGCTGGGCCAGCTCCAGAAGTTTGATGCTGGCTTTTATGGCAGCCCTGAGGGTGAAACAGAATACAGGGGAGGTGGGGAAATGTCAGTAAGAATCTGCTGCTTCTAACTAAATCAAAAAATATTTGGCACTATGTTTCTTGACGGCTTTTTTTTTTTTACCCAACAACTGTTGCTTATGAGCAGAAGAGAAGTAAGTCATCGTCCAGACCCAGATAAGGAATTAAAGTGAAAAGCTCTGTCTCCAAGCTGCAGAAAGTTGCCAGCAGCTTTTAATCTCCAGGTTGGGGTGATGCCCTGCTTTTGCTGCAGCTGCAAGTGCTCTGGAATCCCGTACTTCCCTGGGTCACCGCGGCCACTCTGGTTTTCAGGCTGCTGAATAAACCAGCTCCCAGTTGCTGATTAACACAGAAAACAAAGACATCCGAGACTGCGTTGCCATTTGCAGGCAGAGACAAACTTACTTTGCTCGTTTTCCCAGCTGAGGGAAGGTGACATGTTAACATAACACAAATCCTTCAAGGTAACATACTTATCTTTGAGAAATACATGTTTTCTGAGGGATGGGGCCATGCCAGCTGCAGCTACTCTGCTTCTTGGTGTATGGCTGCACAGCACGGCCCATGTCTCGGAAAGCAAGGCTCTCCTCTGCCTGAACCATCTTGCAAAGACGCGGTGCAAAACCCTACAGGATTGCTCAGGGCTGCGGCTGTACACTGTTCCCAACAGTAATGTCACCTTCTGCCATCCTCGCAGAGAGGCCATACCACTCCAATATTTGGGTACAGTTCCAAGTTGGGAACACAGCCGACACACACAATAATGAGGGGAAGCCAATGAGATTATGACTGAAAATCACATCAGTAATAAAAATGACAGTGGTAGTCACAAGCCCTTTAAGGGACTCTGTCTTATTTACATTTTCTTATGCTGCTCAGAAAACTTAATGAAGTTTAGCTTCTGTCATTAAGATAAACCAGCTCTGTGGTGGTGCTGTCAGCTATACTAATTAAAAGTCAGCCTCCAAGTGCTTAAAGCTTGTCTACACTGGAAAATTAATTCGGTTTGAGGTAGCATATAAATTTAAATTGCAGCAGCAATTCTACCTAAATTAAGATATTTATTTTGGAATAAGAGAACTTGAATCAAACTGAAATATAGAGCAGTTGCTTCTTTGCCCTGTCCTGAACTAAGAGATCTATGCGTACGAAACAATTCAGGGGTACCTCTTGCTAAGTGTCCCCGTGCACAGATGAGCCTTCAGATGGCTGAACGACAGCAGCCTTCCTTTCGGTATGCTTCTGTCTGCACTGATCCTCACCAGCTGAACTAAAGCTGCAAGCAACAGATGATACATTTCTGCAAATAATGTGCCAAGCTAAATTGATATAGATTATAGTTATTAAAGTTTTAGGGACCTGTAGTGTTTCTGCAAGCCTGCTCTTACAGTGTAAAGCCTAAACAAGAAAACTTAAACCTGGACTAAAACCTTTCTAAGAAAAATGAAGTATTTTTTTAATATTTTATAAACAAGGAAGTTTGGAACAGAGAAAAAAGACTGTGGACATTTGGGGTCATTTTTCTTTATGTGCATTGTAGGAATACAATTATCAACCAGTTTAAGAAATGACTAGAAAATTAACACTAGGGAATACAGCAAATTTCTGTTACCATCAAGGGTTTTTGCAATTAAATTCCAAGAGCCCACAATATTCAAGACTTTTGGAAGTGTCAGAGTACCTGAAGAGCACAAAAAAGTTCTCACTCTTCCTTCCTTTCATATGCTGCTCTTCCAGCCACATGTTGAAGACTGAATGCTTTCCTAATGCCTGCAAGCAGAACAGAAAAAGCAGTTTAACAGTGTCAGCACTGGGGAAACACATCCAAGACTAGATAGGATAGAGGTAGAGAGGACATGGAGCAGAGCAACATAATGTGAGCAGCTTGACCCTCATCATCTAATCTGGATGATGAGCACAAGATGTAGAGCTGCTGTTTAAAAAGGAAGGCTGTGCCTACTTAAAGGAACATAAGTAAGGAAAAATAAATGGTATTTCAGGTGCTCTCCTGCAGATGGCTTTGTTGATGGCTTCTTAAAGAATCACTTATTACCTGTGTGAGGGAAGGGATCATAGCACTTCCCTCATCCATTTTAAGCACAGATTTTGGAGACTGTTGAAGGAAAACAGCAAATGGAGAGCCATGTCTAGCAAAGAATGTTCTTCATGTGAAAATAAATTATTTGGCAGTCCTTGCAAGGGTGTCTGGCCCTTCACCTGTCTGACCAGGTGAAAATAACATAGCATTTTCCCCCTTATACATGGGAAAGAAAATTACAATTGCAGTGTGAATGGAAATGGACTTTCCTTCCTATTAAATACAAAAAATTTTAATCATCATCATCTCTCTACAAAATTGCAGCCCGATTTCCTACTTGGCTGCCATCTATTTTTGGTGGG
>NW_009259028.1:168505-173608 GCF_000687185.1 Egretta garzetta | reverse complement strand
AAACAATGCCACCTTCCTAGGACAGATGTGGAAACTTCTGCTCTGGAGGGGACACTGGTAAGAGAGAGCTTCCCTCTACTCAGTTATTGCGGTGCAATATTCCCAAAGAAGTAGAGAGAGATAAAGGATAGAAATAAACAAGACCCTAGAAATACCACAGTAAGACAACTTCCTTCATATATCCCGTTCTTTTCTTTTGTTCTTTCCTTTCCTTAGTTTTCTTATGGTTTTCTCAAATAACATGTTTATTACTCTGGATGGTATTGTATGGACAGTGCCTGGGGGAAGGAGAGGCAGAGGGTCACGCTGGCAATGGCACTGCAGGACTGCTGGACCTCCAGTGAGTTGCTGTACCTCCAGGAAAGGACATCATCCTTCTGCAAACCTGGGAAATCTCAGGTGGTGGTCAACCTTCCTCAAAATGCAGCCACAAGAGGTTCCTATGTTGTGAAATTAATTGGGGAAGGGGTGTGGGGGGGAAGAACACCACATATTATTGCCCAGATGAAAATATCCAAGAGGACCCCCTACACACACGAGCACCTGTGTGTGTACACATATGTGCGAGTGTGCATGCAAACACACACAGAGCATGACCATGCAGTTTCTTTCCTGAAGGAGAATACAGCGTGTAATGGGCAGTGGTCATCCAGCTGGGATGAGGTGTTCCTCCTGTTGGATCCAACCACTCGCTTGGAAATGAACCGCTTGGCAGTGGAAACGCTGCACAGCTGGAAACCACAAACAAGTGAAAGCAAATAAGCAATCTCCAAATTAGGCTCAAACCAGAGAATAAAAATCAAACGTCATTTGAAAGCATACTAAAATTGGCTGGTGTCTGAGAGAGTGTTTGGTAGCTCAGCACTTCTCTGCTGCACTTTCCGAAATTAAGGAGAGAAACAGAGAAACAGTCTTAGATGAAGTAATAAATAATGGACACTTTCAACACATAATTTGCATTTGAATTAACTAGGCTGGCTAAATTAATTCACCCATTATGAAAGGGGAATTTTACTGTCTATATTTTCAGGCTCCCTACTGTGCTAAGTTAAATGGGCATTGAGGCAGGGACTACTGGCTTCATAGAAATTGCTACTAAATTAGTTTCCTCCCAATTATTATCTAGTTCACACTCATGATTTGGAAGCCTAATGCTGATAGAAAGAATTGTCCCAGGGCCTCTTCTTCTCTCCACTGTTCGTATTAGTGAGGGTGTACAGCTACGATGGCACTTTTAGGTGACACGGGATTCACCCGAAGGTTTTTTGTCTGAAGTGTTTTTCCAGGCCTCCCTCCCCAAAGCGTTAAATCATGTAGCCAGGGTTACTTTGTATTAAATATCAATTTAAAATACTGGGAAGGCTGAGGGGTGATTTTTTTGCAGTATTATTTAATTACTCCCTTGAGAAAATTTCAACTAATCTTAAAAGAGATGGTTGATGCAGTATATGACAATACGTTATTAATTATATAGCTTATAACATCAAGAGCTATCTGGAGGAAGACATAAGCTTGGAGACTTATGGAGTAGTCAATATATTACATGGTGCTTAATAATGCATTAAGATTGTATTTTCAACTACACACAAGTTATATTTTCATGAATAGTACCACCAGCCTTTTCAAAATTGTGCTCAAAAATGCTGAAAGCGCTTGAAGAGAGGGAGAAGTATTGTCACCTCCCCTTTGCACACAAACAGTGGCAGAGGAGGGAACCCACCTCGTAATTCAAACCACGTTCAGGGTCACATCCCTCTGCCCACACCACTTCAGGAAAAATACACTACAGCAAGTGCAAGGTCCACCCCAGGCTGCCCAAGGGACATGCTGCGGGCTAAGGGGCAGGATGTGAGCAGCAATGCTTCAACGGGGGCATGGTTCACCAGCAAAACCTGTTTACATTACTGACAGTCTCTGCCAGTATCTAGAGAAAACTCGTCCTGGTTGAGGAACAGGAACAAGCAAGTGATGGACGGCTACCTGGCAGCACTGCCCTTTGCTAGCAAAGCTTTTAACACCTTCTCTGGAGTCACAGATAGGAGAGAGAGGCTTGTACCAGGTACCTCAATTCATAGCCAGGTCAGGACAGGATGGATTTTGGCAGAAGAGCGATATCCCCCCTGAACAGCTATATTGTAAAGCAGAAGGTGTGCCTGTAGCTCACGCTTTCCTGAGCTTTGTGCCCCGCACCCTGGTCTACCTGGTTCTTCTCCCCAGGGGTACAGGGCATTCCAGCATAGCTTTTTTTTTCCCCCCTCCTTTAATTTTTTCAAAGTAGAGAAAAAAATATGGCAGTCCTTGTGGTGCCAGAATACTACTCCATCAGCCCACAGAGTTTCCTCACACAGTGGAGTGAGGAGGAGGAGGAAGGCAGAAAAGGGGAGGGCAGTAAGTCCGTGCTACACTCCTTGCGACAGTACTATCATCCACCATCTGCAGAGCTCTGGCACCAAGAGCAAACAGTTAGAGACAATTAAGCTCTTTCTTTAGACTGCCATGACAAAACAAGCTGCATGAAGCCTACTAAAGCTGCCTGAATAGTTTCCACTGTCCTTCCTTGTGGTCTATTGATTTCTTCCACACAGAAAGCAAACCATGTTGCAGCAGCAAACCACATCGCTACAGGAAGTCCAAAGGGACCATCTCCTTCCCTGTCCCCTTACAACACTGAGAAGACGGGACCAGGCTTTGTGACAGTCTGTCCCTGCTGCCTATGTCACTTCAGTACCAAATGGGATATTGTGTATATATTTTTGTCAGTGTTAAACATAAGAGGCAAGATGTGTTGTCCTGTAAGTCACATCCTTCAAAGTCTAAATCCATTTGCAGAATTGCTAATGTTTCTTCCCTTGCTTTTAGTTCCACAGGAGATTAAAAATGTACATCTAAACAGAGTGAATTTGAACACAGTAACAGGATGGGACTTAAAATATTGATTTTCTTATTAGCGGAAGGTTATAACACAAACCATCCACAGCATACAGAGCAAGGACAGACTGACATCCTCTAGGGCAGCTAAGACCCTGGAACCTTATAGGATAACTTTAAAAAGTATTCACTAAATGAGGAACATGGAAATTACCTGGGTGAATACAATTAAGCTACCTGAAATTGGCTTTTGCAATAGCCACCTTTAAACTCAGAGCAAACTCTGCACTTGGGTGGAAAAGGAACGGAGCAGATTGCCACTAAAGGGAGCATTGCCTTCCTAGCCGGAGGCTGATGGTTATAAAAGGGATGTTTAGAAACATCATAGCTATAAGTCTGTGTTTTTTAAATTTTGGTGAGGTGATACAAATCAGAGAGCCCTTTCGGGAAGCATTCTCAAGTACTGGGCAATTCAATATCAAAGATAAGGAAGAATAAATGTATCTCACAAATCACAATCATGAGGATAGGCTTTCTTCAAGATTCATGAAACCATTTAAAATTTTCAAAGATTCCATATATAATATATATTAAACATTATTTATGCATTCCTTGAGCCTTCTAAGCGAGGCAAAAAATTCTGCATTTCCTAAGCTAACGTGAATAAGGTAGTTTCCTTCCATATCAGAAGCATTTCACTTGGAATAGAAAATTAATTCTGTATCTCTGAAAAGGTCACTTATTCAGGATGAGTGACAGGCGCCATAAACTTACGAGATGTCACTTGTACCTCAGTTCAGCTCAACTGAACACAAAGCAAATCAATTCAACCCGGTCAAGTATAATTACCTGCTGGAGCAGGTTACGTCGTTTTGCATTTATTATTATTAACAATGCCACAGAAGCACTAAATTCAACAGCAATTTTGATTAGTGTGAGGTCATCCAGAGCTCTTCCTTCCTAAGTGCTTCCTTTTTCTGAAGTTTACAACATGATCATTTCAGTATAATAATTTTATTATTATTTGTACTGCAATAGTGATTAACTTCCAATTATGAATGAAGAACAAATTATGAGGTCCAGTACTAGATTAGCAGGATGAAATTTTAGTTGTAGAGAAAAAAAAAGGCTCGAGGGGATGCGTTTCTAGGAGCAGGAAGCCTGCATGTGCTCACAAGACTTCAGTTTGGGGCCTTAGCTCTTCTTCTTATTGCCTTGATTTTTTTTTTTTTAATGTACACAGAAGGCACATATTCTAGGTGAGTTGTTTCAGCAGCTCTAATCACCCATGGTTATAAAAAACCTCAGCCCTCACTGCTACACACTAAGTGTCACTGAAAGGACTTAAAAGTGGTACCGTATCGATCTATGGATGAAATATGTCTTGCTTTTAAAATGCATTTTTGTATTTATCACTCCTTTATCAAATCTTTTAATAGAAAATGAAATATGCTTCCTAATAAATTGATGTGCTATGCTAGGAGCTGATTAATGTTATTCTAAATTTGGGTTTTCTCCCCCCTTTCTGTTATATAGTTTGGGGAATACTGGATATTTTAACCCAGACATTTTTTAATCTGTTTGATAAAATGAGAACAACAAATGCTCATAAATGGGATACGCATTCAATACAAAAGTCAATTCAATACATATTTATGTATTTATATGATGTTTATAAAACTCCGAGACAAAAGAGAAAGGCTATAGAGTGTAAAATGATCGACAGCAACTAGCCAAAAACTTCAGACAAATTAGACTAATATTTCCAATACGTACACAATAGTCAATCACAAAGTTAAGAAGATGTGAAGTAACTGATGTTGCAGAATTTAGAGCATCCCTGCACAGGTAAAGTGCCTACTAGCCCACAACATAATTGCGTGGTTACATAGTAATGCTTATGTCAGTTTTATTTTTCTATGTGATGGCAAAAGTGTTCTGATTTAATAAAATGAAAATTAAATTATGATTTAATATGAAGAAAAACAATTAAAAATAAAGATAATTCACAACGACAGAAACATTACACAACACAGTTAACAAATTAAGAAGGCTGACCTCATTGCACTCGTTGCTAAACCACCCAGCAGGCAAATTTAACAGCACGCATCAGACTACAATTCCCCTGACACCCTTCCAGAGCATCAGAAACTACCAGGATTCCCAAGGAGTTCTCTAATCACATAACTCGCCTGGATGTTATTCAGCATAAGACGTATTTAAAGAACAAAGGAT
>NW_009259028.1:146605-168446 GCF_000687185.1 Egretta garzetta | reverse complement strand
GTGTAGTCAAAATCAATTCGCACCTCCATTCATCGTGCCTCGGGGATGAATGGATGCAAGTCTTTGTGTCACATCCATGAGCCGCTTCCATTATTCTCCAATCCCCCAAAACAAGTATAAGTTAATTGATTTTCTCTATGCCGCCAAGAAGGTTACAAGGGACAAAGCTGGGCAAAAAGAGAGACAGCAGCACCCTTCTGGTAGAGCTATGAAAGCAGTCAGAACGAGGAGAGGCTTGAGTTAATAGAGGATGCTCATATGCAGGGGTCCCTGGAGGCTGGGGGCCACAAAGCTCTATCTTCCTAAAACTCTGGCAACAGTAACGCCAAAGGAATGTGCTTTTAGTTTTGCAGTCTTTGCCCAGTTATGACAATGGTGATTCCCTGTACTGATTTATTTTTATCATTTAATTGACACAATGCATACTGGACTTCTTCAGGAACCAGTTTCTTAATTTACTCACCATTAGATGCTCCTAAACTACGAAGAGCTGTTGCGTGACCCCAGGATTCTCCTATTTTTACTTTCTTTACTGGAAACAATGAACATGTTCTTTAACATAATTTTACCATCAGAACTAATGGGCTCACCAGAAAATTTCAAGCTATGGGGAAAACACCACTTTTGATTGTTTTTGTTTTTCTATCAAGAGAATCTAAATGAAAAATAGCATTTTCAAGTCCAGGCTTTGAAATGAAGCATTTTAAATTTAATACTACTGCTCTTGGGGAGCGGGGCGAAACCCCAAACCAAAGACGTCTTGGTCTTCTGAATCATATTGTTTCACTGTTTAGATCTCAGCATTTACTGTGCATGGGACAAAACACCATTTTTTTTCTTATTTATATGACAGCCCGTCATCAGAATATGAATATACCCACATGGACCTAATTGACTGTATGTGTAAGGACTACATGTGCCCAAATATTCTGCTTATTCAGTCACAATATAAGAATAGAAAAGAAAGAGTCATTGCCTTTCTTTCTCAGAATTTTATGTAAGCTGTTACAAAATTTCTAAAGCTTTTTAAATAAATAAAGCTTTTCATACCTATAGTGAGCAATGGGAGGCAGAAATACCATTGGCCTAGGAATGTACAGACTGAATAATTTAATCAAAAAACCAGTGTGAACTTCATGAACCATTTCTACAATAGGTCCTTTTAGCTCTTCAGTGCCATGATTTACAAAGCTTAAGGGATTTCACCTGCAACATCTATGGGTAGACTTACTCATGTATACACTTTCAGCCTTGCACACAGTTAAAAAAAGCTCAAAAAATCTAGACCACATCATTTTAGGTCTTATCACACCAGCTGAAGACAACAGTGGCCTCCAGTCTAGCTTCTTCCTTCCTTAAAGGACGCTTTATGCTGGGGCCGAGGTTTTGGTCTGGTAAGCAGACACCTATGGATTTATTCTAGTCTTTTCAAGCTTTGTGACCAAGGCCAGAAACCATGATATTCCTCAGGATGCAACTCTGGGTTTCCTTCTTTCCTTCTGAAAAAGTAATTCAAGCAGGAACAAAATGCCTTAGAAGTTAATTTCTAAGGAAAAAAAAAACACCATAGCTCATCAGGCATGTAGGCTGATATCCCTCTGACATTTCCTATCTCCCTTGTTCTCCCTTTGTGAAATCAGCACCCTTCACACTCTAAAATTAAAATAGACCTGCTGATCTCCTAGTCTGACGCTGAAGAGAGCACAAATGCTCCAGGCTTGGGATGGCCTCTCCTGCTGAGGAAAAAACCCTTTAAAGCATATGGAGGGTGCACTGGGTGTTGGAAGCCAAAACTCAGCCTCCTCATTTTCCATATTGCTTTTCAAACTTTTCCTAACCTATATTTCTGCAAATATTTTTTTTCCCAACAGAAAAACTCCAGCTTGGGGGTGTGTGTGAAAAGATGATACAAGATTTCACAGGTGTTAGTAAAATAATTTTACAGATGACATTGGAAAGAAACCAAATGTTTCTTAGATGTTTTGAAGAGCTCCCATCTCAATATTTTTCCAGCAGCGGTAGGGTTCTTATTACTTCTGTACGACCCATCTGGATTTTAAGAAGACTGAGTTTTAAAAATTTTATAATCTTTTAAAGAACAAAAGTAAATTGATAGCCTGAGCTCCCCTATGAAAGAGCACTAGTGACAAGTCAGAGGTGCTGCCATCCAATCCATGGATAGAGGAGGAGAGAGGCTCTTCCACAGGGAACCTACCTGCAGATCTCCCAAAACAACTTGCACTCTTCAGACAAATAACATGTGATAAGACAAGGGCTAAGTTCACAATTACCGACATATTTTATATTGAGTCATAATTAGCCGCAATATATATACTTCACTTTAAAGCAGCTAGGAATAGATAGTGTAAATGCCAGGGACTGCCATCTGCTCCCTAAGCCATAATTAACTGCCTGATTACGAAATACATATATATTTATCCAATTAGTTTTAATAGCGCTGCTTTTGCAGGCACTGCACCAAAAATAAGGTGAAGAAGCAGGTCCTACTGCTTGTTGGAGAGAGGCTGGAGACAAGAGCAGCTCTCACAGGGACCTGCTCCAGGGGCCAGCATGGTCCTGGTAGGGGTGTGAGAAGGGTGCAAAGGGGCACCCAAAACAGGGAGCTGCTGCCCACCAGAAGGTTTTCCAAGAAAACATGCAGGGCATTGCTAATCCAGGCCCTCTCTGCTTGTCCCAGCATGGGGCACAATGCAAAGCTTGTCTTGAATCTCAGATAAAACTCATGGTGCTGTGGGTGACGATTAAATAGTGAGAAACCAGGACACCTTGCATGGACACTAACCAAATGCTGCTTCTTGAAACAATTTGAGGTTACTGATTATTTGAGCCCATATAATTCTACTGGTAACATAGTCCAGAAAGACTTTCTATGGAGATTGGGATACTTATCTGTTGTATTCAGAAAAAAAGTCTCTTAATATATATTTGTCCCCAGTTCTCTCTGCAGCATAACTGGTGTTGCATCTGCAATTAATTTCAGGGTGAGTAGCATTAATGCTTTGCCACAGGACAGGTTTTGTCATAAATTCCATGTTTTGATTGCAACTCAGACACTTCCTGCAGGATAAATACATTTAGGACCAGATTTCAGATGCCAAAGGGTACATTTGACACCAATTTCTGGGGAAGCCGGCAATCCAAATGCATCAAAATCTAGTTGTTCAGCCCAGCCCCACTGAAACACTCATTGAGTTTCCAAGGGCTACAGGCTAACTGAATTTCAACTTTAGATTAGGAAGCCCTGTTATGACAGTTAGCATGGGACCAGTCTACCCATGGAAAGTCTCCACTGAAGGAACAGGAGAGATGGCCCACAACTTCCCCATCCCTCTTTACATACTTTGTGATTTTGCAGGATCCTATCTGTCAGGTTCTCTCTCCTGCATACCAAGAGACCACATTATTTACACTTCCTCTGTATGTTTGGTATCTCTCTATTTTAAAGCCCATGCTTCCTTCCTGGAAGCAGTGAGGTCCATCCATGAGTTAGGAAGTTAATGTGAAGCCCCCTAAGATGCACTGCTGGGGGTCTGGGCTTCTCTGTGCTTTTCTTGAGCCAGACTTTTGGTAACTGGAGTTTATTCCCACAGGGGAATACGCATGCGTTGTACCAAGCTGCTGGGGCAGCTTGCAAACTTTCCATAGCTCTCCCTGACCACAGCCAGGATCCCTGACCCTGTCTGCTTCTCCCCCCAGGGATTACAGCTGCCTGCTTTGCACTGCCACACCGATGCCATTGGACCCATCGCCTGCTCCTGTGTCATTTATATGAGAGAAGAGCCCGTCATGCCGGGCAATGATTTCACCAAATCCATCATCAAATCCTGGTAAATGAAGTGTGACAGACTCATTCTCACTTAATGCCCGCGGTGGTGCCAGGTGACAGCAGAGGCGCTGATGTGACTACCCCACAGCAGAGCAGGTACATGAATTTAGTGACACATATGCCTGTCTCTATTTTTCAGCTTTCTCCCCCTCTGCACCTCCCAGAGATAACTAGCTGTGGATGCCATTTCTTCCAGCCTGCGGGGATAAAAAGAAAAAAAAGATACCCTCTGAAGTCCCTTTATTACAGCAGATGGGCTGAAATCCCCAGAGCCCCAGAGGGCTTGCACAGCCATGTCTTTGCATGTTGCTGAAGGTGGAAAAACTCTGACTACGGTTCCCTTGCTTTTCTGGGGAGCTGAAGGCCCCTTGCAAGCCTGGATGAAATGTTGTTGCTCGGGTATTGTGATTATATGCTGTACAAAGCTGGCTATATCGCAAATGACAAGTGGGAGGAGACAGAGATCACAGCTCTTTTTTGGAGGAGATGAGGGAATGTAATTTTTCAAACAGGACCAATAACATTAGACAGCCCTCTTTAGAGCACGTGTCTTGAATGCTGCTCACAGCCTCTCTCAGTCTCATAACAAGACAACAACTGCTTAAGTAACAGAATACAAATTCCTGTTGTGCCAGTAAGTAACCTGGGACAGGCTGAATTCTCACCTCTCCCACAGAACCCACCAGCAGCGAGCCGAGCAAGATGGTTTTATCCCATAAGATTAAGACATTTAGCAAGCTAAAAAAAACTTAATTACAGAAAAACTGTGCCATCACCCTGGGCCTGTGTCTCTGCTGTGAAACACGCAGAGCTGTGTTCCTTCAGCCACAAGCTTTCTGCTCCCCATTCTTATCTTTATTCATGAAATTAGGAACCCATTCTGTAAGACCATTAGCTAAAGCAGCCTTACTGCTCTAATAGCTTTGCTTCTGTGAGTCCTTATATCTGCCTACTGATGGCCTCTCTCCAGAAAAGCACTTAAGTATATCCGTCTGTAGTCAAGGGAACATGCTCTTTCTGGCTTCACAGGGACTTCTCACACACCAGGATTGACAAGTGCACTGTTGAATCAGGGCCTCCCACTTATCCATCCAATTAACAGGATTGGGCTCCTTAATTATAAGCAAAACCAGGCAGATATTGCATGTCATTTGTTGGAGCCATTTTGCATGTTCTGTGAAAGTAATTATCACAATTTTCTTAAAGAATATGTATACACATACATCAATTGTTAAAACCATCCTCCTTTTTCAGAAACATTTTTCTGGCCCCACAACATTGGAGGTTTCAGTTTATCAGGATCGGGGATACTGGGGTCTCACCCCATGCTTGGTATTAGAGAGGGGTGTTCAAGTGACAGGACCACTTGTTACAAGCATCTTGGATAATAAAATTGAAGCAAACACCTCAGGTGGAACAAGAAGGACCACTTTCCCTCTGATAATTTATATTTTATCATAGATTTCAATTATACTGGCCACCAAAGCATGCAGGATTCACATGCTTCTTGGTGCTGCATCTACAAACAAGCAGAGACAGAGCTGCATGTTCCCATGATCCCAACAGCCAAGCTTTCGTAGCTGTGCAAAATGCTTGGGCTTCCTCCGCATGTCCTGGCATTGAGTTGCTTTGCTTTCTCTGCCAGATCAGATGGAGTCCTTTCCTCTGCCTCCTCGTTTTGCCACACAACCTGTGCACAACCATCTGCCTTATGAAACCACCTTTAGCAAGGCCAGAAATTCCTCAGAGTGCTGACCAACGTTAAGCACTCCTGTTTGGCTCTTCTCAAAGCAGATCTGAGCGTACATTTCCCTAGGGAGAACAACCACCGCTCCATCTCTACGTACACCTCAAATAAATGCCCAGCTTCCTCCAAGACTTGAGATTTTTTACTGTAATCCATCTCCAAGTTTCATTTTCACATTCTCCAGGCTTGTCTAAATGGAAAAGCCGAGAGAGGATAGAAGTACTGACGTTTAGATGGACCAGAGCAATGACAAGCTAACGATACATTAATTACAACAAACTATGAGCTTTGCCATGCTCAGAAAGAGCCCACTGTGAAGGCAAGAGCCGATGCCTTCCACTGCACTGAGCAAACACCATCCCACTCCCCTGCTGCAGGCCAGCCCTGAGGTGATTTTCAATTGGCTTTTTGTCACCTCCTTAATCCAGAAGCTGGCTTCTTGACAGTGGGCAATGAGCATCTAACTGCTCTCAGAGAGCTCTCCTAGCAAGGGTCTTTCCTTAGTCAAAAATTGGATGACAGCGCAATGCCTTTACCTGTCAGCATCCCTGACACCAACCACTTTTCTCATTGATCAAGCACTTCCCAGGCAAGACTTAACCAGGGGGCAAACAGCTCTGATCTATGTGCAGGGGCATTGCAATAACACTTAGTAAAAAGCACTCAAATCTAAGTTTCTCAGGAGCTGTGGAAATAGTTCGGTGCAATATTTTATCCCGCAAACCTATTAATGAGCCACAGTTAAAGTCGAGACATTCTCTGGAACAAGAGTGCCGTACCAAGGCAGGTTCAGTCGCTTGAAGCTGTGCAGACATGAGGGCATCACAGAATGTGCTACGGACAGCAGACTCTTTCTGGGAAGCTGTGGATATTCCTAAAACTCTGGGATAAAGGCTAAAACTAGGAATGACAGACTAAAATTTGTTGCCCTTCCTCCATAGACACAAACAGCTTTTGCTTGCACAAGGGTAAGACTGGGTAGGTACAACAACCTTGCTATTAAAGCTCGGCACCACAAGGGTTTCTTTTAGACCCTTGTAAAGTGGCTCAAGGCTCAGTAGGAGGAAGGGGAAAGTGTATTTGATGGCTGGGGCAGGGAGGCCAGTGGGAAGCCGCGTGCCCTACTGCTGAGCAATTCCATCAGTACTGCCGCTGCAATAAAACTGGTAGCACAGCAGCAAGAATTAGACGAGATTTGTGTCTGTAGCAAGTGAAAAGCTTGGCCTGAAAAAGAAGATTGGGTTTAGTGTAAAGGGAGAACCTATTTGGCAGAACTGCAGCTCTTAGCTTTTCTTCCCTGTTCAATTGGTCTCCCTCTGTGCTGCTCTGAGCGTATGCCCCCACGCTTGGCTATTATTATTTCTATAAAGCTGTTAGGAACCCATTCACACGGGAAATGGTAAAAGCACATCATCATCCTCATCTAGGTTTAAGAACTTGAGAAAAAAAACCAAAACAAAACCCAAATACGAGTCCAAATAAAAGTGTTAGAAAAAAGTCCAGACAAACCTACAGGGCAAAGTCCTCGCTGTAACCAGACTCACACATATCAAACCAAGAGCTAGTTTACTAGTTTGCATTTTGTATTTTCAGTATCCCATAAAAGAAGAGAAAAAACAGGCCAGGGAGCCTCAGAACCAGGTGAGTGACAGCCTGGAAGAAGTCACCTTCACTCACAAGGCCGGTTACCTTCTTTCTCTAAAGGAAGAGAAAGTCTGGACATCTTTTGAAGGACAGAGCATGCTGCAGATACAACCTTCCTATTTAGAGTAGAGAGCAGGCCAAGGCAGATATCTATGCCTTTGGTCCTCTGGTGTTTTTCTGCATAACAGTGGAAGTTAAGAGTTTTTACTCAGCTTCTTTTATGGGTCTCATCTGCAGACAGCTGAAGGACTTTACTAATTCAGTCAAAAAACACCATTCATCCATGCTAGTTGGCGCATTGAGTTTCTATCAAGTGACAACACACTCTTTTCAGAAATGAAGTTATTGCAGTTATCCAACCAAAAAATATGATACTGGTTCTCTAACAAACTCTATTTGATATTTATGCTTGGACCACCGCAACTTGCTTATCCTAAATTCTGGTTTAATGAAAACTGCTAATAACTGTGACAAAGCTGACAAAGTGGTGAGCAACACCTCCCTCCACAATAGTAACAAAGAACTTTGCTAAGCTGGGAAGATCAAGGGAGGGCTTTTAATACCAGTATTTGAACAGCATTAAAGGCCAAGGTCTTTCTCAAACATCTTCACCACGTCGAGAGCTACAGGATTTGTACCCTTCCTGCTCAAAGAAGGTGTCTGTGTGTCACGTGGGCAGGTTGTATATTTTAAAAGCCAGGGCCCCTTTTGTTCTTGGATAATGAAATTTGTTTCTTTATACAAGTTGTTATTAAAACAAGTTCTCCATAGAATTTGAACAGGACTGGAGACAATTTCAGGAAAAGCACAGCATTCATGTTGGGTGCAGAAAGGGCACGGTGTGTAAAGCAGCCATCTGTAGTACTTTTATCTCCTCACCAAATCTATAAACTGAGGGACTGTATTTTAGAAAAGAATTGTTTGAGAAAGGGTTACACCTCAGGAAACTCAGCGGTGTTACTCATAAAGATCCAGTTGTTTTGGGTTTTTTTTCCATCCAGAGTGGATTTTGTGCAGAAATCCTGTTGTTTTGCACAAGAAAGGGCACATTGGTAAAAACATACAAAAATCTCCTAACAATGCCCAAGTGTTTAGTCTTTGAAATAGCAAAGGGGAGACATTCCTCGTTCCCGCTGGTCAGTTGTTCTCATTGCCCCCAAAACTCAGCCGACCCCAGCTCATGGCTGCATAGGAACGCTGCTGAGCCTTGCTGTAAGGGCGGCCATGGGGATCAATGCATAGTGAGACAGTGCTGGGGCCATATCGTCCTTCCCAACTCAGACAACCGGGTGGTCTCTAGATCCAGTGGGAAGCTTCCCAGTCACATGGGTTTCTCCTCTGAAAATGTGCACTCAAAAGAAATAACCTCTGGGAAATAGTTGTGGGGTGTATTTTATTGGAGTCACTTTAATCTTAATATCAAAACAACCTGACAGAGTAAAAAAAGCTACAATAAATTGAAAACAAAGTGGGTTTTGCCTTTGCAAAACCTGATCATTTTCATCTTTGTTTGCCTTACTTCAGGGCAAAATAGAAGGTCAACATCTATGAATTTCTTCAAGGAGAGAAACTCAGCCCTCTCTTAATGCCATCACATTCCCAAAGCTACAGGTTAAATGAAGTTCATCGACCTGTGTAATCAGAAAGTATAACTTACAAAAGACGTGACTACTCCAACTGCATCCGTAAATGCAGAACCTGATTTCTCTCTGCCACAGAGACAAATGCCATTTCACCTCTTCTTGCCCACAGAAATAGCTACATACCCTCAGCCCCACAGAGGCAGCAACCAGCCTTCCTCCAAAACCTTGTGCAAAGGTAGAGGCATCGACCCTTTGCGTCTGGAGGGTTATTTAGTCTGGAGAAGAGGAGGCTGAGGGGAGACCTGATTGCCCTCTACAACTACGTGAAAGGAGGCTGTAGGGAGGTGGGGGGTCGGCCTCTTCTCCCTGGTAACAGATAATAGGATGAGGGGGAATGGTTTGAAGCTGCGCCAGGGCAGGTTTAGGCTAGACATTAGGAAAAAATTCTTCACCAAAAGGGTTGTCAGGCTCTGGAATGGGCTGCCCAGGGAGGTGGTTGAGTCCTCATCCCTGGAGGTATTTAAAAGAAGGATAGAGGAGGTGCTTAGGGACATGGTTTAGTGGTGGGATGGCAGGGTTAGGTTAAAGGTTGGACTCGATCTCAAAGGTCTTTTCCAACCAAAGTGATTCTATGATTCTATGATTCTAACTCCAAAATGCCCCTCACTGGCACGCACCAGCTCTGTCACTGTGGCCCAAATTTCCTGGCTTGGCCCTAATAACTTGGACAAAGCAACTACACAAGCCACTTTCTCATGGTGCAAAAATATTTCCCATGGTATATGTAGAAAGATGCAGGGTCAAAAGCACAAAAGAGATAAGACTTGAACATGACACAAGCTTCAGTGCAGAAAGCCCTGGCTTGCTGGGAGCATGGAGAGAGTGCACCAGTACGCGCATACCACTTCTCCCACCATCTCTGAGCACAGCGTCAGGTGAGGAAAAAAGGTGGAAAAAAAGAAAAAAGGTGGGGAAGAGTGGTTATTTTGAGAAGCACAGCTTGCACTTCGCCTAGGGTCCTCCAGCAGCATGCGCTGTTCGCAGGGAGTGGCTTTGCCAGGAGACAGCTGAGCCAGCTCCTAAATACTGTTTTTCATTTCTAAAGCATCCCCATTGGTCAGGACAGCTGTACAGTTAATTTTTCCACATGAATCATTCCCAAGTACATGTGTACAATGCTGCTTTACAGTCAGAGGCACGTAACCACATGCAATTTCCTACTGTCCCGTGGAGGTCAGAGGCTAGTGGGGGTGAAGAGAACCTCCAGCGCATCTGATGTGGGCAAGAGACACTGACCCAGCCTGCAAGTGGCTTCCAAGTGCCCCAAGACTGGACTGCTTGAAACCTCAGTTGCGGAGGATGGTATCTTGAACTGCTTCCAAAAGGAAAGACCCCGCTCAGCACAGAAATCCAGCATATGGCACCTCTGGGCTTCATCGAGTCATGAAAGATGGATCCAGCCAGCCTGTGCATTTCTGTCCTTGCAACATCCATCCAATGAGCTCACAGCTGTGATTGAATCCATAGCTATGAAAGGCATTTTGGGGTCCTTTCTGGCCTCTGAGACAGGACTAGCTCACAGTGCCTCTGCAGTTGGAGGGTGCTGGCAGAGGCAGGCACACCTTTCTGCTCTCTTTCAGCTCACAGGGAGGCAGACGAAGGGGCTGACCCTCAGACAGAGGTCTTGCAGTCTGCGACAGGCAGAACTGAAGGCAAAATCAGCCTTTCACTTCTAAAATTAGATCTGCCTGCAATGCTATCAAGCATTACGGCTCTTGAAAAAGGACAGAGGTGTGGTGACATACCTCCTCTACTCATGCACAAATGAAGTAAGTTGTTTTTCACATAGAAACAGCAAACACAAGACAGATCCATTAATTCCTATTCTTTTAAACCATCCTCAAGACCAAAATGAAGCCCTACCTGTCTGCTGAAGGACATATGTACCACCTCCGCAAGACTTGCTCCAAGTCGCAGTCGGCAATGCACAGCTTGCATGGGAACCACCCCACTGGCGTGGGCTCCTGTCGTGGTTTCTGTTAGCAGCATATGAACAACACCCACAAATAACCCCCTTTAAACAGTACTAAGGTTACCAAGCAAAATCTTTAAAAGAAACACAACATCAGAATTATGACTGGCTTTTATGGGCTTAAACCACTCAAAAATAGTAGATTGTAATTATAGCACCCTTTATAATTACATCCCAGCAAGGACCCGCCACCACCTCCATCCTCTGCCCCAGCTTTTCCCCTGCAGGCACAGCAGGGTTAGGCAATGCCATGCAGCTCTGGCTGCTCCCCGTGTCCAGCTGCCGCAGCGCTGTCCCTCTGGGCCATCCCATGTTTCCATCTCCTGTGTTCACCCTCAGCCTGCTTCCCCCTCCTCACTCAAGCGGGGGGAAAATAAATACCTCTTACAACCAGTTTACTACACAGACAGACCATGCTCCCTCCCCCTTATCTTGCTCCCTGAGACAGTGAGTGCATCTCCATAGAGCTCAGCCTGAGGCACATTTTGGGCATGGAAAATGCCAAGTCAGACATGGAGAGCTATAAACAACAGTGATGTCCAGGGTAGAGGCAGGGAACTCCCACCTAAGTCAGGCAATATCAAGTTTAGTTACTTCTCTTATAAATAAAAAACATGGGAAGGAAATTCGCTTGTTTGACCAAACTTTGTCATTTTGCAGTTGGTTTGAGAGCACCACATTGAATTTTAAAATGATGTTACGAGGAAGGTAAAAAAAAAAAAAAAAAAAAAAAAAAGTAGATTTAGCCATAGGGGTGATTTTAATTTTCCCTGGGCCAGCTCGCTCACCCCTCAGAGTCAATGTAGATCAAAAGAATAATTTATAAGCTTTAATGAGGATATTGATTTGCAGGTCCCTTCTATTCATGTAAGTGGAGAGGGTGGCGACTGGGGAAGGAGCTGTGGCCAGAGCCTTGTTCGAGGGCATAAACCTTTGCTGGCATGGGGAAGGTGCAGGATGCAGCCAGCCCGGGCAGCGGTCTTGTCTCTCCCAGCAAGGATAGACATCAGTGTTTCCAAACAACTCGGCACCAATTTGTACTTATGCAAAAGAGCCATCCCATAACACAAATCATCAAGCAATTAACATGCAACACTTCAGCAAGACTCTCCGCTGCTTGTTGTTGAACTATCTTCAATGCCATTAATGAGAGCTAATTAAATCAATCAAGTCTCCACCATACTCAAACATGACTGTAGTTACTGAACTTGTATCAGATCGGGAGCGTTTTCTCAGGCACTGTAAATATCAAGATGCATGTTTATCATGCTGTCCTTGAAGCATACATCTGTTCTCACTGCTGTGTGTTTCATTTATCATACGTTGTCACCATCCCTACCCCCAATACATCTAGGTGTCAATTAATTATTCCCTGTGCAGCTCAAGTGTATCGTACTGAATAATCTCTATCTTAATATCTATCCACAAGCTCTCTTTATAGGGGAGTGGCAACACTCAAGCCACATCCCCTAAATTACGCAACTGTGATCATAACTTCTCCATTTCTGTATTGCCAGTTATGAAAACCTCAAGCCACCTCCACGCACTTGAATATTTTGCAGGGGAAGCGGTGGACATTTTGACTCCCTTCTCCTCCCCCCCACCCAGGGCTTGGCAGGAGATTTGCAGCACAATTCAACAAAATAAACTTTTGCCAGAAGTGTTTCCAGGAAAACCCTTCATGGGGGTAATTTCTGTGGACCTTCAAAATGCTTTTTATAATTGATGAGTATTCATCAATTTAACAAATAATTGATTTGTTGATTGATTGATAAAACAAATTTATCTCAACATTTCATCAATTTAACAAATAATTGATTTGTTGATTGATAAAACAAATTTATCTCAACATTTGCAGTATTAGGCAATGGCATTTCTGCTTTTCCACCAGCCCATGTGCCTACCGCTCCGTTACCATGAGCATGCAGGGGGATGATAGTCTTTTTCTAAACAGGAGCATCGTCTCTCATTATATTATAACATTTGGTCTCTATTTATGTTTCCGCTCTGTCTGGCTAACTCTCCTTTTTATTTACAAATCAGCTATATTAATGTGCTTTAATTTCAACACTCGTTGTTTATTTCACAGATAAATCAGTTGGCAAAAAGGAAAGCCCACCCTAACGGAAAGCAGCACCAGCTCTGACACCACATATATATTTCTCATTACTCAACAGTAGATGCAAAAGGAGTGGGTTTTTTACTTCACAAACATACCTGGTGGCATTTTCCATGTTTTAATTATAAAAATACCGACTTGCAGGTCAGACAGGGAACAGCTAACTGACACTGTTATTTTCTTGCACACACCTTGGCCATGGAAGTGCATCCCCTGCCCTGCCACCATGGAGAAGACAGATGGGGTGAAGCCCCTGCCTGGGTCCCAGATGGAAGGACAAAGGGAAAACATGCAGGAGCCCACACATGGAAACGGAGTCCCTGTGAAGAGCCATGCCAAGAATCCAGGGGGAGCTACAAAAAAAAAAAAAAAAAAATTCAGCCCAAAACACCAAAGAAAAGCAATTGGAAAAGTAACACCTGTTAGAGGTAGCGTCAGGGAGTCACAAGCCTGAATTTAATGTACTTTATTCTGAGTGTGTTTAAGCAAGAGGCAGAATTGCCTAGATGAATTAATGCGTGGTTTTGCCCTGGCTCTGCAGCCACACAAGGAATTACGGACACATAGCCGATAGAATCATAGAATGCTTTGGGTTGGAAGGCACCTTTAGAGGTCATCTAGTCCAACCCCCTGCAGTAAGCAGGGACATCTTTAACTGGATCAGGTTGCTCAGAGCTGTGTCCAACCTGGCCTTGAATGTTTCCAGGGATGGGGCCTCCAGTTTCTCTGAACTTGGCGCCCTGGGAAAGAGCAGAGTAATGCTTCAAATCGACTGCCTTATGCTCAGGCTGTACGAGGACGAACAGGGGATCAGTTCTTATCTCTCTGTGTAAAAGGCTTTCAGAGCCTCATCTGAACACTGCCAAAGACACACTAGGAATGATAATTTGGGTCATTATTATTAATTATTATAGTGGTATGTAAGCTCCCAGCAGAGATTAATGAGGGGGGTGGGGTGTCCCTTTTCACCCATCATCCAGCTGTAGAAGGACCCCAGAGGTGAAATCAAGGCTTTCTGATGGCAGAAGAGATGACAGCATATCATTAGGCATCGTCATACATGAAAACAAGCAGCATTTCAGTCTCTGTGACCTCTCTGTGTTCAAAGAACAAGTCTTCTTCCTTCCCCAACCCCAATTTCTTCTACCACCGAGCAAAGAAAGTTGAAGGTACTGCAGAAGAGACAAACAGAGCACGTACGTGCTTTAGCATTGCTACCCACAGAGCACTAGGAAAGTGTTCAGGAGAGCTGATCATGAAATAGAAAAATCTCAAAGAAAAGGTGAAAAAAACCAATATATTTGTGATATTTGGTTATTCTGGTTTTTGCATTTTGTTGATGCCCTCCTCCCAACATCTGGAAAAAATTTTTTTGTCAGACATCCATTTTTTTATTGTGAAAGTCATAGAGGGAAAAAAAATCTCACCCCTTGCAGCGATGATCACAGAGACACAGCGTCCAAAAGCCAAGTCACACGTAGTGCTACATCTCACAGAGAAGCTTCAGTCCTGACCCCCATCATGGTAGTGAGCTCGTTAAGCCCTAATAGAAGTTCTCTCCACGTCTTTAGATCCTGTTGCAGCAATTCTAAGGCCATGGCAGACTTGTTTATTGAATAAATACATTTGATTGCATGGGTCTCTCCAACTTCAGAGAGGATCAATGAAATTCTTTCCTTAGAGGAAAGAGTCTGACAAAATTCTGGTTTAATCCACCTAATATCATTTAGTCAAGTAAATTCATGTGACTAAAAGCATTCTGCCAGTTAAAGGCATTTCATCAGGCACATACACGTAAGTCTGGTGGCAAAGTGATTCTTGTCAACAAAATACTTGCCTGGCACACGTACAGAAGTTTGTTTAGCAGCAAGTGAGTACACAGTAGAGGCAGGAATCAGATCCTGAAGATTATGCAGTTATAAAAAGGAAAGGAGGAGAGAGAAATTATCTGCTTGGTGCCAGACTGTGGGAAGTAGTTTACATGAAACGAGAGGGAGTTTACAAGGCAACATCAGCTTCCTATGGGCCTTTAACATTAGCATAAATCAAATCATCGACGCAGATCCACGGTCACATTGCATGGGTGTTTCGTTTCCTATTCTGCTTTTGATCCTACAGTTGGTGGATCTGTTTAATGTGTTAATTGCAAACTCCTCTGGTCTTTATCCAACATTTCTTCTGTTTATTGGTGTGTCTGGCATCAGAAGCATGCAAATAAGGCGACTGAATTCTTTCGCCTTTTGAGTATCATTGTGCCTTCGTCTACTCTGCTTTGAAAAAGCACCAGCGGCTGAACCTCAGCCCAAAGCCTGCAAACCCACAGATGCTGCTAACACACAAGCAAGATCCTACTCAGCCCAATGCGCAGGGTCTGACGGTCGTGTGGGGGGGAGGACTATCTCAGCCCCTCTGCTGTGGGGCTGGACCCTGAGCAGGGAAGGACAAACCAAGCCACCACACCCTATGCAGGGTTGTAGCTCAGCAGTCCCTGCTCCCGACATTCCCAAGGCAGCATTGTGCAGTTCAGGCTCCCACTCTGAAGTGCCATCACCGAAGGGACTGATCCACTCTTCTGATCAACTCTAACTAGGCGCTTTATTAAGTCAGAGCCTAAACCACCCCCTAAGACTGGAGAAGCCATTGATACCACCCAAGGGTACTCGAGTGACACTGTCATCGCTGGAGGGGTGTGGGGGGGAAGATCAGGATCTGTGCCAATATTAGTATTTGCAGTCATCTAACAGAAAACCTGCCTATTATTGTATTTCACTGGCTTAGTGCACAGCAGCTCTCCCTAACACCTTGATAAATGGCCGGGTTTTAGGCATAAGAGATGACAGCAGACAAGTTGGGAGGAGGCAAGGAGCAAGAATCACAGGCTGAAGGTCTGTGGCTGTGGGCAGGTCAAAGAGATGGGGAGCTGGGTGCTGTATGAAGTAATTCACGACTACAGGGAAAAGAAAAAGCAGAGAGGGAGGATACAGCTGCTCTAGTGCTAAGGAAGCAGAGCTGCAAGGGGCAATACATGCAGGGGCAAGGAAGAGCTTCCTATGGCAAAAATGGAGCACGTGCAAATACAAACACACAGAAGGAGGAGTGAAGTTAACAGCAGAGAACAGAGCTATTAAACAGCATCTGTCCTCGGGAGATGCCGGCAGACAGAGGAAGGAGGAAATCTCAGAGCAGCTTTATTTATTTGGTGGAAGTGCTTTTGGCTTCCCAGCTGTGCAAGAGCTCCAGCAGGAACCCCTGGCCAAGGAGAGGCTGTGCAGTGCACGCCTGTATTTGCACACACAAGTTAAAGCAAAGCAGCTTGTCCTGAGCCTTCAGGGTGGTACGGAAACGATATTGTTTCCTGCTTCCAGAGGTCAGAGCAGCCAAGGGCAAGGCTTCCAGTGTGTTGAGAAGCAAGAAAAACGCCCTTCAGTAGGTCTCAAAACCTTATTTGTGACATGAAAGGACATCAAGGTTTCTACAGGAATTAGGAGCCGAGTTTTGCCTGCCTCCTGCCGCCAAACAGCTTGCTGTTCCCCCCAGCACTTGCCATTTTCTTCTACGCTTAACAGCACCATACAGCAGTTTTTAGTTGCCCATGCATCTCCTCCAGCAAACCCTCTCTTTAATTCCTGTGTTAGGTTCTTCACCGCTGTAGTAAATTTGAAGCCTTTGAGCTGTACTTACAGTTAGGAATTTGCAAGGGGAGCTGAAGTGCTCTGATAGGAGAAGCTTAGCCAAAAAGCCATGCTTTTCATCCTGGTGCAATGGGAGATGTATATCTGGCAGCAGGGTTTACATATTCAGGTAATTATTGTCCAGGAGAGAAATTAAATTAGTCTCATCCTTATCCCTCCGTGGTAGCACTTGAGCTGAAGTGGTAATAAAGAAAAATCTCGTAAACTAGCCGCTGGCCACTGGAGTCATTTGTCTGCTATCGATCCGCAGTGTGATTTAATGGGGTGGAAAAGCAGGTACAGTGGGGACGTTTTGTCCCTCTCCATGTTAGGGAAGCTCTTGCTGAAGTCTCACCTCATCCTTATGGGCTGTGCTGGTCCTATCCTGCTTCCTCCATGTCACCCTCCTGGGTACCCAGCTCGGGCCCTGTGCACATATTTCACCTCCTGGTGCCCTGGGAAGGGTGGCCGCACCCCAAGAACCAGCACTGCTCGTGCGAGGGGAGAGTCCCTGGGACTTGTGAGAAGGGGAAATTGTTCAATTCTGTGCTCAGATGCTGAACCTGAGAGTCAGCAGGTTTAATCTCAGTCTGCCACAAAATGGGAAGCGGTTTAACATCCATCAGGCAGCTTTTGCACTCTCACACCCAAACGTTTGCCTTGGAAAAAGGGTTTGCTCTTACTCTGCTTGCTGACATTTGCATTCTCTACACCAATAACTGGAAGCTGAAGCCCCAACACAAACCGCCTTGGAAAAAGGGTTTGCTCTTACTCTGCTTGCTGACATTTGCATTCTCTACACCAATAACTGGAAGCTGAAGCCCCAACACAAACCGCCTTGGAATTTATGACTACTGTCATCAACAGTAACTCCAAAATTAAAACCCAAGACCCTCCCCCCCCCCATCAGTTTTCCCAGCCACAAGCCCAGCTCTGCCTAAATCATGCAAAAGTCATAAAAAGGAGCCACATGCACCAACCCATAAATCCCAGCTGTCCCATCTCCCCAGCTTAACACAAAGTGATAAAGATGCCCCAGAGTTTATATAGCTGTCAGTACATCCCCCTGCCCTCGCTGCTGATCGTATACATAAATAAAACCACAATAATCTCCTTTGAGTCCCTTACCCAGCAAAACGTGAGGGCTAGGAGCCCCAGCTAGTCTAGCTGGAGTGACTCACGGTAATTTTTGATTGAAGCTGACTATTAGTGGATACAATTAAGATGCCGTTTCAGTTTAAAGAGGAATTGGCTGTGCAGCGACAAATTGTGAATGCTTATTGCTGCCACGCTGAGGCAGGTAATCAGGGAATGAAGTTGTAATTGTGGCACCTCTTGTTTTGCTTCTGCTGGAGCGCAGAATGCGAGATTCAATTTAACAAACAATTTGCCACACGGCTCATCCCTGCTGGGTGGGAAAGCAAAGCTTGCTGGCAAGGCTCCCTTTGAGTTTTGCTCCTTTTTAAACCTGTTATAAGCACAACTAGCACTTGCTTTAACCTTTGCACTGAAGCAGAAAGGAAGAGAAGAAACCCAGGAGCATTGCTGACGGTGTTTTGAGAGCGTATCGCAGGCTTCATCCAGAGATGATAAAAACCAACCCCACACACAATGGAAGGAGTCATCATTCTTTTGATGCCTTTTGGGTCTTTGCGAGCTTCTCTGGAGAAACCAGAGGGCTGCCAGGCCAGCCCGCTGGAGCAGCAAATGCTGATGTGCACAAGCGGAGAGAGATTTATATACGCTGAGAGCTGCTCTCCCTCTGCAGGAGATTCAAGCTGGAGACCCTGGGTGATCTTTAAGCCAAATGTCCTTTTTCCCTCCAAGGAAGGGAAGTATCAACTGAAGCAGCAGCTATGCATAGATTTAGCAGCTCCTCAGCAGCCTGCCTCTGTCCTGCTGCAAAGGAAGGAGTGCAGAGACACAAGGCAGGCCTTGAAATGCCATTTTGCCTGCACTGAGGAAATAAGTGCGAGCTCCTTTGCTATAGTCTGGTTATTACAGTGGCTTTGCTTCCTCAGGTATCTCTCTGAGGCAATGGAAGTAATCTCATTATGGTGAATCAAGAGAAATACAGTAATTTTAACAGGCATTTTATTTTCAACAGTTCCACATCTGTTCAGTGCTAAATTAGAAGCCGCAACCTCCTCCCCCCATATTTCAGTTTTATATCAGCAAGACTAAATCCTGGGAAGCGTTAAATGCACGTACAGGCTCTGCATCCTGCTGCTGTTGATGCTTCCTGGAGGGTTCTCCTGCTTTTCTCCAGTTAGAGGTTTCAGGGCCTAAGGGGCTGGCATTTAAAGGACTCCAAAAAGATGTTAGCTCCAGAGATTTCCTGGACCAGACACACAGAGCGGAGCCTTCTTGGCTTCATTTACCTCTGAGATCCATCCTTGCATACAATCCCTGCCTCCAAGTTTCTAGTCCGGACTCGGCTCCTCCAACGAGGCCCATTCCATGGATGTGTTACAGCCAGCCCTTACACATCCTTCCCGCTGCACTGCCGTTAGTGATTCATAATCAAGCAAGCTACTTAAATTTATTTAAACCCCCAAATCTCAGGGATTTTAATCTGTTTCTTTAAGGCTAAACATGTGCTTACATGTTTTGGGTTCTCAGAGCCAACCAGGACCAGTTGCTCTTGTTAATTTTTCAGGATGTAGATGTTGGCATCACCAAAAAAAAAAAAAAAAGAAAATAGTCCTCATTGATAGTCTGACTTAGCTCAGGTAATGAGGACATCAGCTGTCACAGAGAGGTCCTTTTTTTATCAGTTTGTCTTTGTAAGTGATTCAGTTCCTCCTTCCTGCAAACATACAGGAATCAGAGAACATCAGAGAGCACGGGGAACATTTAGCGGTTGGTAGCCAGAGAGACGCCAACAGAAACCTTGAAGAAAAAGGGAAAAAAAAAAAAAAAAAAAAAAAAAAAAAGATAGCATCTCCTGCCTTTTTCTGAAGTACTGCTGGTCACAGCCCTTAGAGAAGACATTTTCTTGCCTACAAGCATGATACAGGATCCATCACTTGGATCCTGCTCTTCACTCCTCATCAGCCTTGGAAGAGCCCCGACGGAGCCAGCAGCAATATTTGACAGGACTTTAGGCAGGTGCAACTCAAAAGGGAAAAAACCTCATCTAATTAGATTAAAGTTTAGTATTTTGGATGGAGGCAAGCTGTCAGTGCCAAGAGCTGTGTGCTCTGGCAAACCAAGAAGCAGAGAAGCACAAACAAATGTTTCACAATTAGTATGTCCGCAGCACTGGATACTTGAGGGAGGATGAGGGGGTTTTTCTCTAAAGGGAACCTATCTGCACGCTGGTGAATGCTCCTCTCCAACACCTCCCCACCACCAGCCAGCCTGCCTTATTACAGAGCTTTCCCTTGCTCAAATATCTTGCAGGAGACCAAGCACTGGCTGAGATGTGATATCCATTACAGGGCTACCATTCTGAGGCACGATGATGCCTTTTTGTCAGCCCTTTTTCAATAACCACCATGGCACCACAAGGTTTAGTTTGTTGCTTTGTCGCCACAGAGCCGAGGCAGATGCCCTCCACTGGAGTGGTACAACAGACTATAGAAAAACAAGACTAAACTTACTCTTAGGTAGCCCTCTCACCTGTCCCACCTAGATAATAACACATCTTATTCTTCCAAGATAAATAAATTATTCACAGGTTTCCCTTTAAAGGAGTACACAATGAAAAGCAAAGCAGTGTTTGGAGCCATCCCAGGGCATATACTGAACGTAAAGCTTTTGGGCTGGTCAGGTGTGCTGATTTTGGTGCAAAGGCTGCTGCACCTTGAGGTAGCTCCACAGCTCAAGCCCCAAGCACAAGGGACACTGCAGGAGGAGCTGCTGGAGCTGTTCAGCAGCCAGCCAAGGAAAGCAAACATAGGTGCTTGGTTTGTAATCCCTGCCTGTTCCTCAACAGCAGGACCTGCTCCCTGGCCAAAGCTTGGGAGCTCTCAGTTTAGGTCACTGGGGAAGAAGGGGACAGGTGCAGCAATTCATAATCTCTCCTTCATTGAGACGATACTCTCATACAGGTGCAGATTACAAGAAAAAGAGGTATATGTGTCCCAAAAGGTACCTATCTATCATATCTCAAGTCAGCTAGAGATAGGCACTGGGCACTCCCAAAAACTTCCCCTACTGACACAAGAGGGTGGTGTTAACTGCTCCACTGTACAGCTGGGCAGGGAAATCGGGCAGAGAAAGGTCAAATGCCTCACCTTGCAAGTGCTTGCATGAACACTTAATACCTCTCCTGTGAGCAGTCGCACCAGCTTCAGTGCAACTGTACATATTTTATAAAGACAAATTTTCTCTAGCCTGCTGTCTGCCTCTAAGGGGATTTGGGGGGATGTGGGACAAAGATCCCAGTCCTCCACCTGAACCCACTCCCCCATTTTGCACCAGCCTCCTGCAGCATAACTCTAGCACCAAGCCTGACATGAATGCCCCTGCCACAACATTTTTTAGTTATGCAATGCCCTGCCAGAGCCGAGTCCCTCTGGTTTTAATGCGCAGGAGGTTACACTTACCTTTCCTGACAAACCACTCCAGTTATCTCAGGCCCCAGACACAGCAGTTAATGTTCTCCAATACAATAAACCACCAGGTCTACTACCACAAAGAAAAGGATGCTAAATAAAAAACCCAAACCAGCCACACAATAAAAAACACCAAAAAACTTACACCCTTTGGGCTTGCTCCCTGCAGTGTGGGAGGGTATCTCCAGGCTCTGCCAAGATGCCATGCCCTTCCCACCCAGGGAAAAAGCTGCAGATGCCCCAGCACACCACCTGAGGCCACTTGAGTCTCCTAACAAAGCATATTGGGCAGCCCTGGGCCCATCCCCAGCTCCATCTCACCCAGCCTTGGCCAGCTGCTCGGTGATTTGGGAGCCCCTCATCATCATCGGTGAGTGGGAGCAGATACTTGTGCAGCCTTGAAAGGCAACCCCCCAAATCAGCCATCCTTTCTGAAGACAGCAGGTGACCTCTCAAAGGATGCTCCACCTGTGCTGCCCTTTCAAGACTCACAGGGGGACCCCCAGGGCTGAGCCCCCAAAACACGGTAGAGGATCACTAAAACTGAAATTTGTGTCCTGGTTGGAGCTGAGGAAATAGCACTTCCTAAGTCAAGCTGCTCAAGTCCCTCGTGTCGTGGAAACACGAGCCCTGCTG
>NW_009259028.1:115041-146573 GCF_000687185.1 Egretta garzetta | reverse complement strand
ACCGTAATTCACTGGCTTTACCTTTTTGGGACAGGGGGCAAAGTTATACAGAAAATGCTATCTACAAACGTCTTTATTTGGAAACAAATACATATGTTACTGCACTAAATTAACTCAGCTAAGGAGATGGAAATTAGATCATTTAAAAGCAGAGAGCAGAGTTTCAGCAGAATCATCTTTTTTCACATAGCCAGGCAAGGGGCTCATTTTAGGGGAAACAAACACATCTTTTATGATTATGGCCATTCAAAGCTGTTTCTTGCACTCTAAATTGTCTAACATGAAGGATCAATGGTGTCCTCAGATGATGATTTAATTAAAAACTCCTCCTTTCTTCAAGTTGAGATCTGCAAAAATGCTCTGAATGGCTGATGGAATTTGCCATTACCTTGCCTGCTTTCCTTTTAACTTTTTTTTCCAGAATTTTAATTGCTGCCATTTGAGGATTATTGATTAACTGTAATTGCTCCTTTTCTCCAGCATCTCTCTAGTTATCTCCGGCTACGTGGTATATGCAAAAGATGAAAGCAGAGTGCTTCAGAACTGTGGTGGTTTTCCTTGTCTGTTAATGAAAATGGAGATAGCTTGATTATGTATGTATTTGACTCCTGTGCCTGGACCCTGCGTTGACTTGAACTTGAAAGCAGATCAGACTGCAAATTCTTTTTCCTTAAAGAAAGCACACTACAAGCACCGAACCCCCTTTTATAATCCAGTTACTATTAAAGAGAAACTAAAACAATGAACTCTCTACATCACAGGAAATTCCTGAGCGCAAAGAGAAATTCCCCTCTGCCTGCCAGGCTGAGCAAAGGGAGGAAAGTTACTCCTCCTGCCTGTTTCTTTGCATTTCAGGTACGTTTAAGAGTTCACGTGCCTCAAAATACAGGGCCAAATATGCTATTACACGGGTAGCATTAACTCCAACAGGCATGAAGCTCCCCTTTGCTGCAGGTTTAAGGCGATGCTTTAATTTTAGTCTGAGGATTATGATCTCAGACTAAAATATTATTGGGAGGCAGCAAATGATCCTGTTAAGAGTTGATCTGGTAGGTCTGGTGTACCTAAGTATATAGATAGCACGATTAAACAAAAAACCCATCCTGCATTATTAATTCCAGAGCAATTATTTTTAGAAGCTGAACATCAGCTAAGTGAGAGTTCATTACCAGAATTTGTCTAGAAATAAGTTTTAGATAGTGAGTGGCTGCCCACAAGACTTAAATAACAAAAATTATTAAATACAGTATTAGAAATTGGAGAAATTATTTCCTTTAATGTTTTGTCCCGGGATGCCTATGCCCTGACACTGACCTGCAGCCTGATGGGGAAGACACACCACACTCAGCTGTGCCCTGGCCCCACTGCTGCAACCAGGTACCATCATGCCATGGGAAATCCCTTTCATCCACCAACTGCATGAGCATCCCACATCCCCAGGAAAATTGGAGACACAAAGTTGCAGTGATCGGAGGTTACAGAAGCTCTGGCACCTGAACCCCTCTGCTCACCAGCCTGGCGAAACTTTCCATGGTATAAACCAGGCAAGAACATCACTTGTGAAGGGTGCTGCTGGATGTGTAAATGGAAGTGTAGCAGGGAGACATATGAAGGCAATTCTGGATATCTGATCCAGTTTGAACAGGCAGTGTGGGTAGGCAGCTAATTGGGAGCCTAGGGAAACAGCTTCCCAGGCTGCCGGCAGCGAGCAGCTCATAGAGAGAGGAGTTATAGGTTTTCTGCATGAAGCAGCTCACTGTTAAATCAGTTGTGGTATTGATGGTAAATGTAGTTCATGATGAAATTATATATATATATTTTATAAGAAATAGAGAAAAAGAAACACAAAGTATGTGTCAAGCTTTCTGTGCTTTTTTTCACTTTTCTAGGGAAAATTTTCTTCCAGTACACATGGAGAGATAGGACAGGTGGGAAAGCTTTCACTTAAACATCAGTAGGCTGAAGCAAGTCTTTTTCTTATGTTTTGTTCAACAAAAGAGAAAATAAATATGGAGACTTATTTAGGTAAAATGATGGTCAGGACAACATTTTTGTTTTCTACCAACGTGATTTTCTTTTTCTTTTTTTGATACCTGTGAAAATAATTCTTTTAGTCCTGCATTTTGAAGAGAAGGAATTTCTGTATAAACAGATAAAGATTCATCATTAATTTAGTAGGGTGACCTTCACTATTAAAAGCAAGCAGTGGACACTCTTCAGGGACATGCTGGGAACTTCAGCTGCCTTCACCCTTACGTTCTTCTTTAATCTCACAAAGCAAGACTGACATCAAAAGAAGGGAAAAAAGATCATGAAAGGAATCCAGAGGTTCTGGGTACAGAAGACAACCTAAAGATTTGGACCATCCAGTCAACATGAGTCATGCATGCATTTAAGGACTGCAGGGAGTTAAAGAATCAAGAGGGGAGATATCCCAATCCTTTTGACAATAAAGCAACTTCTGGAAAGTTGTAACAAAGCAAAATGTGGCATAGAAATAGGCAGGTGAAGAGCAAGGTTGGAAGGAAGCTATAAAGGACTTCACAGGTGAGCTCCTTCTTGAAGGCTCACCATAAATGTTATTCCTGTCCAAGTGTAGGAAGTTTCTTGCAGTGCTTTGGCAAGTCCTCTTTTTTTCTTGTTGTCATCAAAACACATTTCAATAGATTTTTTTCATGTGGTTCAAGGAGATTAGTAGTAGAAAAAATTTTTTCAAAAGCACCTTATTTTAATAAAACATTTCCATTAAACTCAAAATTTTGGCCTGAACACTGCTTCTTTGGAGGGCAATGGCATTTTTACTTTTGGCTTCAGTCAGACCAGAGTTGGGCTGATGGTGAAGTAGGTGGACAGTGTATAGGTGTATCGTGGACATCTGTGTACGCGCCACAAAGAAGGCAAAATTCACTCCTATGACTGCCCTTAGGGACTTAGGGGAACTTGAGCTGGTCCCACAAGCAAGGACAGGACAGAGCTTACATTATCTCAATGTGCCCAAATTAGGAGCCAGATACAAACATAAGAAAGAAGGGTGAAGCAGAGAGCACTTACACTAGAAAGCTTCCTGTATTAGACAGGCATCTATATTTGACGTTATAAATTCAGAGGATGTGAATACCCATCTGAGTGTGAAACCTGTCCCTGGTGTAATGCAATTAAGGCAAGGGCATATATTTGACCATCCGACTAAGCAATTCACTGCTAACTGAAGTAATATGTCAAACTTTGACTTCTTTCACCAATATCATGGGTTAAAAAAGCATCTTGTGTGAAGGGAGAGGAGGCGTCCTGCAGCCACTAGGTGGGATAACAGCCTAGCGGGCAACGTGGCTGGGAGATAACTGCAGCTGAGAGCCTGCACCCAGCCTTTGGCCACCACTTCCAAGGGATGGGCAAGTAAAGCACCACGCTGCCTGTTAAACCTGCCCCAGCCTTGGTCAGGGAGCAGATTTAGGAGACTGCAAAATCTCTTTAAATATTCATAAATGTTCTCTATAATTGCTCCATTCACTTCCAAGTGTTTTCATACCTCAACTACTGCATAGTTCTGTAATTGAACATGCCACATCTGCGAACATCCTAACAGGGCTTTTTCAGAGCTCTTGCAGAAACTGTAACACTATAGCAAAGGAAATGGGCAAGACTCTTGAAATCAAAGGGTCTGGCTTAATTTGCATGAGAAGGAATTTGACCTGGAGATTTTTCTGCTATGTTTTATTGAGTAAGGAAAAAAAAAGAAAAGTGATAGTTCCGCTTTAATATTTACAACACATCTTTCATGCATCTTTAACAGCATTGTTTATAAAAAATGCATTAACAGTTCTGTTTTGCTTCAGGCAGGGGGATCCTTTACAGGACAGGCAGCTTGATTTGGATCTTAATGATGACTGTTCCACCTCAGTTCCATGAATTAAGGCATCTGGGAGATGAACTCGAGAGCAAAGATGTGAGAGCAGGAGCAGATGAATATTCTTAAGGAGAAAGCAAGAGCCTTTTCACCTTACAGCTCAGAGCAACTTGGAAAGCTCCCAAACAGAGCAAGAGGGAAGCTGACCACTAAGTAGAAACAGAGAGACAAAATAAGGCTTAATAATTAACACCATCACCCCCCACCCCAGTTTGTGTACCTGTGAGGTTTTCCTCTCTCTGGTTTCTCTATATGGAATCGTTGCATTTCCTTCATTTCTGTTTGTATGAGTATGCCTCTTAAAAGAGGGTGGGGATTGGGCTGTCCCAAACCCACTTGCAGCCCAAATGATTGATTGCCATCAGATCTAGTCTCTCCCAGGAGCCAGTAAGACACCGCAAACCTTTCTTCCATTGATAGGATTCCATAAAAAAAAAAAAAATATCATATGGGCAATTAGATTTCCAACATGAAGAGGCTTTACACATAGACTTGCATGTGACTTTGCCAGGTAATAGAAAGCAATGTCTTCAGTCCAACAATTTAGTAATAAGTTGGGCATATATGTATGTAATATATGTTTATATATACCCAATACTTCAAAAATTGTTAAGATGCTCGTTTGGCAGGAGGAGGCTGAAAACACCTCCTATGTAAGTTAAGGATCAGGAATCTGTAATCCTTAAGAAAATGTAGGACTGAAATATTAATGAATCCCCAGAAAATCCCAAAAAAGAGGTACAATTCCAAGACCAGCAGGTTTCTTCAACCCCAAATTCTCTACCACAAAAGAAATCTGAGGTTATAGGGTTGCTTAAGTCAGGCTGGTGTGAATAGATCAGTCTCGCAACTAAATTAAGGATGAAAAATATTTTTGGGCATCATAGCACTGATTCCCCTTCCAATGAGAGCCTCACCTGCCTTTGCAACCATAATAGAAAAGATTATGGAGCAACATGGAAAGAATATTCTGGATGATCCAATTTACCTTTCAATGTGCAGAAGAAAGAATTTGATTTTGTAGCACTTTCAAAAGGATTTAGAATTGCAAAACTAAATCAGAACTATTACTATGTATGAAGCCATAAAGACGAGAGATACCCTACTGATCCTAGATTGCCAATGTCCTAGCCAGAAAACAACCATATATTAATGATTTTCAGCCTAAACAGCCACAACAAGCAAAAGTGTAACAGGAAGGAATCATCATAAGATTTCAGAAAGAGCTACTGGCACTGGCTGCTGTAATTTCTCACTTTTAACAATTAGGCATTAGAAGGGAGCAGGTACTTTGGAAAGTACCAACTCTGCATCCCTTACACTGTGACAAGTCAAGCTCTGCTAAAAATAGCAACCAGCGAGGAAAAGAAAGGAAACATTTTTACAGTGCCAGTTTTACAAATAGGGCACCCCTGGAAATACATTCATGCTGCTCTTTAAAAAGTCCCCTGATTTCAGCTGAAAATCCACCCAGTCCAGTGTGCTGCCAGACACCATGGATGGGCTCCATGTCTCCAGACTCATGTGGGCTTGCAATTAAAAGAAATGCTGCAGTTATTGCTGAGGAACGGACACAACTCAGCCTCTCTGTGCCTCCTCCTGGCACTGCTTCTGTTCCTCCTTCTATCTTGCACCTCATTTTCTTAAGGGATTGATCCAAGGTGCTCAGAATAAGAGCTCAGGATTTCTGTGGGTTTAGGAGATCTAACAGCAAAGGTGGCAGCGAGACTCTGACATGCCGAGAAGTGACTTGTCCTGGATCTTGGAGGAAATCAGCCTCTAACGTGAGACCTGAGCCCTCATTTTTTTGGCATCGTGCTTCCACTATGCGTGTGCATCTATTCTTCCGCGGGCACTGAAAGAGAAGTCTGTCACACAGCTAAAGGACAGAGGGGAGCTACGGGAATGAGAACCCTCTAGAGTGACACGGTTTCATGCTGTTTCTTTAATTTTTTGTCTGGCAAGTGAAATATATTTCACCAGAAGGTGGGAAAGGACTTGGAACAAAATTGATCTTGGCTGAGCAAACATTTGACAACGTTCTGTGGGAAACAACCATCTGTCTTGGGAGATATCAACTCCAGGAGATATTGATGGCACTAAAAATATCTGCCTTAGTCCACAGTCCCAAGGCATTCAGTTTTCAAGCGTGGAGAGCCTCAATTCTCCAGCAGTAAACCTTTTAATTTATTTTTATTTTTGGAGTGTTGACTTACCGGGTGTGCAGTGAAAGGCTCCAGTTTGGTCAAGATACAGCTACACATGTTTTGGCACCTGGGCTGAGTGAAAACTATAGAGGAGCTGCAGAGAGATAATTAATATGGATTAAATGGAAAAAGGGCTTTGTGCTCTGCTTCACAAGTACAGACCGTACACAGAGATGGATGTCTCTATCTCAGAAGAGCTTCCTGGAGCAGTTTGGCAGGCTGGTTTCTTCTGAGATACATGAGAGGAGAGGGGGAAAAAAGTAATCTTTGAGAGAAACTTTAAAAACGCACCATGAATTCAAAACAGCTCCTTACTCCTCACCGAGAAAGAAGCTAATGTATTTATTGAAACCGAAAAGCAGCCACATCCCACGAATCATTAAGATTTAGACCATTTCACCTTCCATACGTGGATAAAAATCAAGATAATCCAAAATTTTTCTAGGGAGGTGTGAAGATGGGGCAGCCTAAATTGACCAATAAATGTTCTGCATAGAAGTTGGCAGATCGACTTTCATACCTGTGATTTGCTGGTCCCCTGCTGTCCAGGCAGGTGCTGTTCTGTGGGCCTGTGGAGTAAGTAATAGTTATTTTTACCACAAACTGGAGGTCTTGCTACCAGGACATATTCCACTTGGAAAAGGCCATCTCTTCGCCATCAGGGGTCTCTGTGTAATACCAGAGGATTACGGGTGAAAGTCTTGACTTGTTGTCCCACACCTGCTCCAGTGTGTCTCCCTCTCTCCATCTGTGATCAATGCAAGCTCCCCACCAGAGCTATGCCAACATCCACATCTTCTCACAAAGAGCTTCAGCTGCAGCAAGAACAAGATAGTCGCTCATTGTACAGGAACAACTTGCATTTTGCTTTTTTGAGCCCTACTCCATCATATTTCCATTTCCTGGGATATTCATTAGGGTTTTTTTTTCCTATGGTTTTCCCCTTTTGGAGAGGTTTTTTAGGCATGTTTGAGATGGGTTTATGGTTGTACCCATGCAAAGAGCAAAAACAAACGATGCTCCCTGCTGACAGCCCCCTGCCACCAGCAACCATCCACCAGTAAACCCCAGAGCTGGATGCGCTTTCTCCGTGTTTAGTCTCTGGTAAAGAGGACTTCTTTTCTGTGGCCAACATGCCAATACAATGGGAACCCATGCTGCTTACCTTGCAGAAGAATGTTCAGCATAGTCAAACATCCCTGATCAAAAGCCAGGGACATGAAAAGGGGCAGGCTTATCAGAGCATAACTTTTTGGCACAATGAAGGTGGCTAAGATAAGCTGGACTGGCAATCATACTCGAAAAATAGTAAGAATTTAAAATAATAAAAAAAAATCAATGCATGTTGAAGGCCTATGGATGATTCTTCTTCAAAAGCTGACTCAGGTGATGTAAAAGAGAGTAAGAAATAATATTAAAAAAAATCAGATATTCCAGCAATAGAGGGAAGAGGTGCAATGACTACTTCATCCAGATAGATCAGGCGGATAAAGAAAAGGGGGTGTCCTAGCAGTATGGTGTGCTTGGCAGGACAGATTTTACAGAAAAAGAAAATTCCTACTTCTGGAGTAATTAGGGAGGAAAACAAAAATGCTTTAGAAAACAGTAGCTCCGTGGTCCTAGAAGATCAATACTATGTGCTTTGGGGGAAAGGGTGTAGGGGTTTATTGGGCAACCGGAGCAGACCAGAGTGCTCTGAGGAGCCGTAAAGGTATTGGATCCCAGCTAGGAAAGAAGTCAAAACACCTGAAAGAGGAGGGCAAGCAAGAGAAGGGATTTCTCCCTGCACATACAGTGAGAGAAGGAGTTGAGGCAAAAGGCTGATAGGATGCACACTTCTTTAATGATTTTTTTTTTTTAGTTGAGTTTGTTTGCATGACAGCTCTGAAATAGGATAAAGTACAGAGAAGGGCAATGCTGCATAATGTGAATGAGAAAAGGGAACTGTTCAGCTTTTTCATTTAAATGCATGAAAATCTCTGTGAGGTCTGTGCGTGTCAGGTGGGGGAGGGCATGAATTTAAAAAAAAAATTATGCTGAAGTAAATGACGACTCTGGTGAGAGAACAGACTCAGTCTGATGGCTCATAAGCACTGCTGAAATTATGAACTGTGCTAATAGTCCCAGGCTGTGTTTCTGGATGCTGAGTGGGCCATTGACTCAACAACTACATTAGCAAGACAGAATTTAACACCAGAAAGCCCTCTGGAGCTCCTCAGAAACATGCCACCGTGGTCACAGAGAGCTGGCTGCAGGGGTGGGATGTATGCTACTGATGTGGTACGGACCTGCCCATCTGCAGGGAGCTTCTGAACCCACTGAGGTGGGTGCCTATGGGTGGTGACATGCCAAACTGCCTCTGTAAGAGTCACTGCACACAGTCCTGCAACTTGGCCTCCTGGAGACACAGGAGAGGAATGGAAAAGCCAACAGGCTCAGGCCCAGACATGCTGATGGAGGGGGCAGGCGGCCCAGAGTGAAGGGACTTGCAGGTTTGATGGTGGGAGCAAAGAGCACATGCTTTGCTTCCTGCTCTGTGGTGACACACAAAAAAAAATCTCAATCTGTCATGCGCTGCTGGGGATGGCTGCCACCCGCGTTCTGGCTGCCTTCCTCCCTGCTTCATTGAACAGGGGCCATCTGTGTGCTAAGGCGACCTTTGAGGGTGATAAATAGGATGAAAACACTTGAGAGACACTGGACTGCTGCTCAAGGCCAGGAGATATTTGTGTCATCTTACCAATGGGAGATCTTGCTGGTTTTGTGTCATCTTTCCCAGATGTCCAAACCTGAACAGGTTCCCTTTTAGCATCTGAGGGAAGATCATCATATCTCATGAAGCACAGGCTGGCCTGAAAACTAAGGAAATTAAAATCAGGCTGTTATAAATAATAACCAATGACTCCAGATCAAGCCTCTTATCTCCAGACCTCCAAAATCCAGATGAAGCCAATTAATGTAAAGAATCACACATGGTCCCTAATATTACATACATTTCAGTTGTCCTGTGCAAGCCAAAGCATTTCTGCCACATCATCCAATACATTATATCCATGCACTCTTTATTCCGTAACGATTTATTTATATATGGTTATGGTGCACCCTGAAACACATAGCTTACTAATTAACTCGTAGCCACCTGGAATGGTAATTAGCACAACAAAATCTGGAGTAAATCCATAAGACTGGTCATGAGATGTACATGCTTGAATCCCTGAAAATAGTCAGCCTTGGTGGTTTTAACCCACGTAAGGGGAAAACATGCATTTTGAGTTGAGTGCCAAGAGGCTGTCCAGTACTGATGACAGGTCTGAAAAAAATCAGACTCCAGTTGTGCAGGGAGGTGTGGGCTGGAGGTCCCTGGCCTTCAAGTCTGCTCAGTGGCAGCATGAGGATGTGCCTTTCAATATCATATTAAAGACTTGGAACCAGAGCAAGTGCTAGAAGTCTTTTATCCCGTGGAAGCATTGCTGCCCAACGTTGTCACTCAAAGTTATCCTGCCAACAGATCATGGACCAGAGTTTTGTGATGAAGAACTACAGATCTGCATGGGAGCACCGTACAGGAACCAAAGCAAAGTTAAGTTAAATTCGGGTGAAAGACTTCATACTCTGTGTGCACATGCAGGAGGGCAGCTAAGAGGGTTTGAGGCTCCCAGTATTTTAATACTTACCACCTTGCCACTTTTGCTACCATGAAGAATTACAGTGACTGGGCATTGCTTGTGCAACTCCATGCTGTGCATTTGCTGCTGATAAGTGAATTTAATCCTGCTGGAAATGCAGAGGTGGGCTACAAAGAATGAACTGTTTCCCATCTGCATTTAAGCTCTTTCATGCCTGCTAAAGGGCTTTGCCTAAAATCAGTGACAACCTGCCTGCTCCCATGCCTAATCGTCACAAATGTGTGAAAACAGAACCCAGCATAGTTAGTAATTATGCCAATGTGCTTCTGATAGCATAATCATCTTCAAAAGACACGTGATTCTCCTCTTACCATTTTCTGTTTGCAAATGTAGCTTCTTTTTCTGCTAGTAAGGATTTTAAAAAAAAACAAAACCAAAAAACCACCACCACCAAAAACCACCTTTTGAAGCCTGCGCCTGTCCCTGCAGCAGTTGGTGACAAAATGTCCCCTGACCTGAAGAATCAGACTCTGAAGTAGCAAATAGCAGCAAAAGTAACAGGCATGGGAGACGGCCAGAGAGAAGGGGACATCAAAAGCACCTAAAGCTGAGTTTGAAAGAGAATTTAGTGCCTACCACAGGTGGCTCAGACTTTGCACATCATCTAGGGGCAAGTTTGATTAGGATTAGTTAACCAGCAATTTCCATCCTCATTGGCTTTTAACAATTTATTTTTTTATAGTGCAGTCTAGGAAGCTCTGCAATAGACACTAAAGCATTTAGGAGAGGCAGCAGGAGTCACTCCAAGGGAGTCAGTTAAAGCTCAGCATGTGCCCTTCAGATGGAAATCATAAAGCATCCCTAGAAACATCCAGTTGAGCCCTGAGCTGGAAGACAGAAAACCAGAGGGCACCTTTCCTGCCCCCTACGGAGGTGGCTGCCAACCGCCAACCTTGATCTGTGCATTACATGTTGTGCCTGCATAGCCTTCCTATTCACTCCTGCCTCTCCTCTTCTCCCTGTCTTTAAGGATTTCCTGCCCTTGGCAGTCTCCTCCTCCTTTCACTACCTACCCCAAAATATTCACATTCTTCCTCGTAACTGTGCCGATACAATCTTCCATCCCATCACCTCCAGCTATCCAGTCATTACATAGTTTTTGAGAAATAAAATAAATAAAATTAAAGAAGTTAATAAAACTTATGATCCTGAGAAAATATTTGCTTTGGATATTGCACGGGCAATTTAGGAAGCTGGGATCTCCCAGTTTTAGGAACCAGGGAACTGTTTTACCTAGTACACTGCCTTTTTTGCCGAACTGATCAGCAAATGCTGGTTCAAACTCTGAAATAGTTATTCCAGAACTGGTGAGTACCAGTAGCTGCATCTGAGATTTTGAAAAGGACAAAAGACACTTGTAATTTGTGTCCAGCTTCTTTTGTAAGGCAGCACTAGATTTAGGAATGAGCCCAGATTAATTTGTGCATTATGCCCTTTTACAGGACAGCAACAGCAGTGGCTGGCTGTTGCCTTTGAGGGGCTGAGCCGTGACTTCTGTAGAAGAGCGCAAGGATGCTGCCGTGGAGGCAAGAGCAGCCATGAACGCATTTGCCAGCGGCCGGGGTGCTCACGTAGAGCAAAGACTAATAGTCACAGTGGTTTAACATCGACTACATTAAAGCTCCTCATTCCTCTGGCAAATTGAGTTGACTTTCAGGACAATTAAACTATTTGTGCCTCCATCCAGTCTGTTCGGTGCTGTTAAATTCCAAGGCAAAATGAGTCTCATTTGAAACAGCAGCACTGGTAAGAGATAGTGCAGCTTGTTGTAATGAGATCCTCTCATCTCGTTTGATGAATTAGCAGTGAGCAGTCACAACAGTTAACAATGCAGATAAAGCCTAACTACTGACACCTGAGCTCACAGAAGGGGATGGGGCCTGCACATGAGAGTTGAAGTTTCAGGCTTCCTGAAAACTGAAGTCAGCCCCTTCCTGTACAAGAGCAAGCAAAACCAGCATCACGTTTGCCACCTCCCAGCCAGAAAAATCTCTCTTTGGACAACCACAAACCTCTGGCAAGTGAGTGTGAATCCAAGCCCAAAGCTCTCACAGAGCAGTTTGTAGAAGTAACCCTTCCATTCCTCCTCTGCTATAGCAAGGGCATGCTGCTGTGTTCCGAGGGGCAGCGAGCTGCAACTTCACTTGCTGCAATCTAGCAATGAGCACGTCTACTCTTGGCTTTTAGGAAAGTCTAGCTCTGCTTCTCAGTGTGCCCTTGTTTTCAAGAAAGCCAATGGCATCCTGGGGCGCAGGTCCTTTAAGAGGAGCACAGCAGCAGGTTGAGGGAGGTTATCCTCCCCCTCTACTCTGCCCTAGTGAGACGGCATCTGGAGCACTGCATCCAGTTCTGGGGTCCCCAGTTCAAGAAAGATGAGGAACTACTGGAGAGAGTCCAGAGGAGGGCTACAAAGATGATTCAGGGACTGAAGCATCTCCCTTATGAGGAAAGGCAGGGGGAGCTGGGCTTGTTTAGCCTGAAGAAGAAAAGACTGAGAGGGGATCTCATAAATACTTCCAAATATCCTAAGGGTGGATGTCATGAGGACGGAGCCAGACTCTTTGCAGTGGTGTCCAGTGACAGGACAAGGGGCAATGGGCACAAACTGAAGCATAAGATGTTTCAGTTGAACACGATGAAAAACTTCTTTACCTTGAGGGTGACAGAGCCCTGGAACAGGCTGCCCAGGTGGGCTGTGGAATCTCCTTCTTTGGAGATATTCAAAATCTGCCTGGACTATGTCCTGTGCCACCTGCTTTAGGTGAACCTGCTTTAGCAGGGAGTTTGGACTAGGTGATCTCCGGGGGTACCTTCCAAACCCTGCCATTTTGTGATTCTGTGATTCTATGATTCTCTCCCACAAAAAAAAATCCTGCTATGGTCAGCAATTCCTCCAGATTAGTCTGAGAAAGCTGAACATCCCCCCGCACACACACGGACCACTACAAACATTTCTGCATGCCACTCCAAGTGCTACATGTGTTTCTTTTCCCCCTTGCCTTTTCTTACTGAAATTCAGGAGAATGTATCAGTCTTAAAAATCAAACCAATCTTATAAAGAAAAACCTGACCAAAACTGGGCATGCCACTGCACGTGTCTTTTCCCCAGAAGGGAAGATGTGAAAGCAAACAAAAGATGGCAGATGTTAGTCATGGTGTTTAATGTGCTGCTGGAAGGTGCTCAGATCCTATAGTGATGAGAGATCCAAAGTCTATAGTGCGGCAGCCAAACTCTTCAAGATGAGCTTTTCACATTGCTCTGTTTTGAAATACTTCAAGATGATGTGGCACAGAAATAATTTAGGCAAGAATAGATTTTCCTAAGCAAGACAGAACGATAAAACATTACACTTTGTGATATACAGCTGAAATTACACTACCTGAAAAGGCAATATCTCATCTGAAACACGGAGTATCAAAATCACTTGATTTTTTCCATCAAAATGTGGAGAAGATGAACATTACCGCAAAATTTCTTCAGATTGAAATACAGGCTGTCTTGCATATACAGAGCTTCGGAAATCACAAGTTGTCTTCATCTTTTTCAATAATTTTTGAATTAACTAAGTAACTACCGCAGCTTGTTTTTAAACTGCAGTGACAGACATGGTTAAATTCTCAGATGTATTAAAAAATATCCTAAGTGAATAAAAAGGAAGAAAAAAAAAAAATCCAGCTCACAGTTTGTGCATGTTGCATTATATCATGGTTTGACTTTTGGATGTTGGAGTTTGCTTGATGCTATCTACTTGACCAAGCAGTAGCTCAAACACACCAAAAAATGTAATAAAACCACCAAAAATGTCATGCCAGTGAGCCTCAAAGCAGCACGAGGTTCAACCAATCCAACACCTTTTTTACTCCTAAAGGACCTGCTTATCCATTGATTCGTCTTCTGCTCACCCAGGACCATCCTTGCCATTATTGCTCAGAGCTGCAGTGCATTTCTTTCTGTGCAGCAAAAGAAAAAAAAAAAAAATTACAGATAAAAAAATTCATGGCCTCTGCTTAAGACCTTGTGGTCTTTGTAGAAGAGCTCATTAAAAATGCATTATGCTAATGAGAGGAAAGGTTTGCAAAGGTGTGGGGCAGTTAAACGAGAGAAAAATGCTCTCCTACAGAAAGGAGTGACAGAGATTGCTTTACCCTTCTTGACTCCCGGCTTCGACTCATGCACGAAGTCACATCCAATGTACATCTGATTGTGCTTCCCAGCCAGGGCTGTTATGTCCCCAGGGAGCAGAATTGCACCCTGGGAGGAGGGCAGGGCTCACAGTGCCCTGCTAGCAAATAAACAGACCAACAATCTCCCTGGCAAATGCGGAGCCATCCCCAACCTGTGATGGGAATATCCCGAAACTGTGCCAGGGACAGGCGTCCCCAGGGCTCGCAAAGAGCTTTCCTGCGGTAAGTCCCATCTTCTGTGAACTACTGACAGGAGCTGTGGGAAAATGTTCCCAAAGGAGAGAGCCCACATCACCCTGAAATCCTGTTTCTGTTGTAGCAACTTCCCCCTCACCATGGTGTAATTCCAGAATAGATACCATTCTGTGCCACCAGCTGCTGATGCTAAAAAAAAACCCCACCCCAAACCACAAAATCCAAAACACAATGAAACAAGAAGCAAAAACTCAGGATGTTATTTAGATACAATAAGATTTTTTTTTTTAATTTGCTCATTAGCATTTTCTTTTACTGGAGCCTTTAGATTTTGAATGTTCCAGATTTTCTCCGGAAGCAGGGAGACAAGAAAACTTGCCCTTTTTTTCCTTTTTCTTTCTTTTACCGAAGGAAGTATGGCTTCTCTCCAAGTCATATACTGCATAAGATATTTTTGTCAGCAAGTGGATTTGCAGTAGCATTCAGGTTCCTTCTTCATGTTGAACTTAGGATTACAGGAACCCAAGTATAATTTCATAAAAAAATTAAAGGGAGCAGAAATAAGCACTCAAAATTAGCATGCAAAGTGGAAGCTGTATTTTTTCATGGGTGAATAATAATTCTACAGAAATTAAGTAGAATTAGTACTCTCAATAAAACAGTTTTTCCTTTTAACCAAAGATGTTATTAAAACAAGAAGCTATCTGAAAAAATCCTCCCCAAATATACCTGACAAAATATCCAAGCCTTCCTTCTTTCCTTGCTTTTTTTTTTTCCCCCCTCTACTTTAAGGGAATTCTTTCTTTTTCTCTTCTTTTGTTGTCACATCTGTGAGGATATTTGTGTTGTTTCTTTTAATATATTTCAGGTAGCCTGGCAGCACGCATACTGTAAATCAAATTAAGATCGAGGCAGGCAACATGAAGGGCTAAAAAAAGATACCATGAATCAGGGAAGAAGCAGGAGAGAAGCTGGAGTCAGAGCTGGTGCCTGAGAGCAGCTCTGTGGGTGCAGGGTTGGGGTCTTTACTGGTCCCCTCCTTGCATGAGGTCAGGCTTGTCAACCCCTGTGTCACAAACAGCTCTGTCTACCTGCCCTGTCACCCATCCAGAGCCTCTGGACCCAGGCTGGCCCTTAAAATAAAAAAAGCAGCAAAGCAGGGTGTAAGCAGTGCAATAGTGCAGAGGAAGGGACTGCACTCACCCCTTCTGCTATTCTTGCGAAGGGCTATGCCTTGCTCTGGGAAGGAAACTGCAGGGATTTCATGGGAAAATTACCTTTTTGGAGGAAACGCCAGCATGTATCCCTGTACCAATCCAGTGGGAAAGGCTCCTTAGCATAGGAGACGTTAAAATAAGCATTTTTGTATCTGTTCTTTCCTTTTTGACACCAAATATAATTGAAGTTATAAGAATACACGATAAGGACAGGTATGCCTGCAGGAGTGTGGAAGTATATGCATCAGCTTCTCAGTCTGCAGTGCCCAAACATAGCCAACAAACTGAGCAGCTCAGCAGGCTGGAGAGGATTAACACATCAGGCGCAAAATCTAGCAAAAAAGCATTTTTTTTTCCTCCTGTCCGTGCTGCCTTCCTGAATACTGGGAGAGAGGGAACATGCTAAAGAGACTGTATTGTACCAAGTGTCATATGGCATCATTAAATTTCAGATGTGCCAGCAGATAATTTAGATAAAGACCAACAGGCACAAGGACACACAGAAACGTTATCAGCTACAACTCCAAGGATGACAGGTTGTTACCACAATTTCCTAAGAGGCTGCAGCTGTGAACTTCCTTTTTCTTTTATTTTTCGCCCTCCCACTCAGCAACCTTCAGAAACTGGAGTTTAAGTCTCTTTTATGTTGATGTGCTACAAAGGAACCAAAAGAAAGCCTCAGGGGGAAGATATTGGCTTTAGCTATTTAATCCAGCTTTTTACATTGCTATTCTTTGCCCAATTCTGAGAAAAAGAAATCCCTTTATCCTCCGATTCCCCTACCTAATCAAAACTAGGCTATTTTATCCAAATAGCCAAGCCACGTTGCTTAACGCCCGCATTGATTTCAGCCCCTGGAGAGTCAGATCTGAAAAGATTTTCCTTGAAGGACTAGTCAGAAAGGAGAGTAATTTCTGCTGCTGCTGTCATGAAGCTCTACCTTTGTCACAAAATATTACTCTTCCCATCAAGAAAACAAACGGCGCAGCAGCATGTGGAGGGACCGCAGGAACGCGGGCGGTGATGGGTGCAGGCAGCAGCCCTGCTCTGCCCCAAGCAGTGGCACAGCACCTCCCAACACAGCGTTGGGCCAAAAAAAGGGTGCTGCAGCCCCAGTTCAGGGCCGTGCACTTTGCCTGCATGGAGAAAGCAGCAGGGGATGATGACCTGCGGCACAGCTTCAGAGTTGCTGCAGGAGCAGGGAAAGTGTGACTTTTATCGGGGCAGGTCTAATATTAGCTACAGCCTCCTCAGTGGGCAGATCCCTTCACTGCATTTCTCATAACCCCAAGGAGAACCCCCTCCTCAAAACCCCACTATAGCACCAGGGTGTCTAGCGTGATGTACACACATCATATGCAAGCATGGGGCATCTTCAAAGCCCCATCCCAGCTCTAGCAGGACTCCTCCTCTCCCAGGGAAGCAGAGCCAGGGGACCCAACTCTGACCTGAGCCCGAACCCAGCCAGCCCCCATGGAAGTGGACGTCAGACAGTGGATGGGCACAGTTTTCCCACAGCTCACACAAACAGAAAACCTTAAAAGTTTCAGGGTTCTGCCCCTCCATGGGGTAGATATTGCCAAAGGTGGGGAGAAGGAAAGGGAGGGTTATCAGGCAGGCAAAACAGCATTAAAAATCTCTCCCTTGAGGAAAGCAGGCTTTACAAAATGCCTCAGGGAACTCCAGCACAAGTCAACACCTATTTAGGATCTCAGTTTTCCTGGAGATTTGCAGCAGGAGCATGGAAGTGTGGGGATCTCTCACTTTTAACAATTTCCCTTTAAAATATAACCCATCAGACAGGCAGGAAAGACCAAACACTTTGCATCTCTTCCAGGGATCCCCATTACACGGAGAAAACAATTATTAAATCAATGGAAAAATCAAAAGCTACAACTTGTTTTTCTTTTTCAGGTGTCAACTCCAGAGTAGAAGATCGCAGCTGGGGAAGCTGATTTTGGAATACAAATGAAGAGCACTTTCTGTAGGCATCCTGCCAGTAATAAGCTGTGGAGAACACAATCCCTTCAGCTCCCAAAAATCATGCAGATGAAACCCAGCCGTCATTACACAGTTGGGTCCCTAGCAGAGAAAAAGAGAGATTTCAAAATAATTTCAAACTACAAGATGAAGCTGTTCAATTCAGTAAGAAATTGATTTGGAGGATTCACTGTACAAATGAAATATGGTGCCTGGGTTTTGTTTCTTCACTTTCTAATACTTTTTTAGATACATATACATATATTTATATACATTTCTAATCTTCCCTCACATGCTGCTCTGTCTTGCCCTTTACCAAAAGAAAACCATGTGCTGCAGAAGTGTTATCCAGCCTTCAACCCAGCACTAACTCCAAAATTATTCTTAACCTCATTCCTGCAATCTCGAATACTCCTAACATCACATATAGCTAGATCTACTCTACCAGCACAAGTCCTGCTAAAGCCAACACACACTCTAAGAGCAAACCCTAACCCAGACTAACAGTCTCCATGAATTCCAGATTAAGGTCAGGCCTTATCCTGAGCCCTGCCTTCACACTTATGACTCTCAATACCCATGAAATGAAATGTATCACTGCCAATCCCCCATACAGGGAAGAAGGCTCTCCCCTAAGCAGGGCTTACCTGCTTCTAGTTTCCTCTTAATCACCACTTAAATCTTACCCTGACCTTTACTTCAGTACATCAAGGTCAACTGCAATGTGCTCACACTGGCAAGCTAACTCCTGAACACTGCCTTACGCCAGTTTATCTTTATATGCTGACAACAAATGAAGCAGAAATAATGGAAATTTTTTTTTCTTTTTTGCAGCACAGCATCCCAGAAGACCTTGTGCAAGGTCCTTGGCCCATGCTGCCCAAGGAGATGCCGTTACATTGCCATCCCCTGTTGCTGTTACTCATGCTTTAGTAAAGGCAGGCAGGACCCTGAGGTTTTCTCTAAACAGAGATGCAAAGATGAATTTACTGCTTCAAGAAACAGAACTGGTGGTGCAGAAAGCCACCAATTACTGGATTATGATTTGCTTTGGAGCCTTGCTGGCCAAGCCTTCCACGAAGGTACTGATACTTAGGCTTTTTTGTTCTTTTGGGTGGATTTTTTTAGGTTTGTTTTTTTTTTATTTGCTTATTTATAAAAAGGTCATAATCGTCCTGTCTCCTATTTTCTCAGAAAGTCTATTTAAAGGAATCATCTCCTTTTTGCCCTTAGTAAACCTCAACAGAATGAGAAGATTCTGATAATATTATGAAAAACTTCGTCCAGTTGAAACATTGACAATTGGTCAAATTTTAAGCAAAATGCATCAGGCCTGTTTTGACAGTCATTGTTATGAGCTGGGTTTGCTTCCAGTTTCAGCTGATTATTAGTATTTGTAGGGCTCGATCCAGAGCTCTGAGCATCACGGTAGTTGTTACCAAGCCCAAGAGTTTTTGGATCTGCCACACTTTGCTCCAAAAGACTGTTGCAAATCCATCCACACAGCCACTAACCTGCCCCAGGTGCCGCAGCTGCATACAGCCTAGGAACAGCTCAGAAGTTTGCCAGAAAAAAAAAAAAAAAAAAAAAAAAAAAATCACTGAGCCCTTTGAGGGGTACCTGCATAAATGATGGGGAAACCTCAGCTGGTCTCAAAGGGAGCATGATCAGACCTGAAGATGGTTGCATGCAGCGAGATGTGATTTTCTGCTTTCCTGCATCTTCTTCATTTTCAGAACAGCCCTCCCCCCCACCTATCATTTACAAGCTGGCTATTAAATTGTAAGGCTGTAAAAATATTCAATGTTCTCCACTTCTCCCACTGATATTACCCAGAAATGGCAGAGCTGCCCACTGCTGAAGCCTGCATAGCAGCTCCAGCCAGAAGAGTTGAACACCTGCAAGAGGAAGGTCTGTGTACTTACAGAGAGTAAATCACTCCAATATATCATTCAACAGCCAGGCTAACTCTGAGCCAGGACAACGCATTTGGGCTCGGCCATGGAAGGCAAAGATTGCTCTCAGACAACCCCTGTGCGCTGACATGTCAGGAAGCGGCAACTTTTGTGATGTTTGCAACAGCAGCAACATTTCTGTGAAAGACAAAAAAAGGTTAGCCAAAAGGTGAGGGCTTCCTTGCCTTCCACTGAACACACTCGGCTTGAGAAGGAAACTAAGTCACTGACTGCAAATTCTGCAGATGGCCCAGGCAAGTGTCCAGCAGCCTTTTGGTCTGGATCACCACAACCCCAGAGCAGCTTCCTTTGAGGGAAACATGGATCCACTCTCACCCTCGGATGTTTTTAGCAGTGCTACAATCTTTGTCAAACACTAGGCTAAAAATATCCTTCAACATCTACCCACCTGCATCTGTATTCTTTTCTTTTTCAATAATTTTTTTTTAAATGCATGCATAGATAAAAGCAAGCAAAAACAACAGGGGAAGCAAAAGCATTACTGAAGATGATTACAAAGGAATCTTTGTTAATGAGCTCGTAGCATACCTCATTTTCTGTTTAGCATCTTATTATACAGCAGATCCTTCTTGCTCTAAAACACCAACAATTTCCAAAGTTCATGTTATGTACTGGTGTACATCTGCTGGAAAATGCTTTGTACCTGAGAGGCAGAGTCACCACCGGGGTTGCTATGGCAAACAAGCTTTTCTATTGGTCAGGAAAAGAAAATGCCACATAAATTCTGACTAATTACTCAGGGAAGTAACAGTGCTACAATAAGATCAAAACCTGTAGTAGCTTCACCCTGGGTAATGCAGCTAAACCCCCTTTCTACAGTTAATGAAGATCTGTGAGTGCAGAATATTCACTTTTATTTTTTTTTTAGGAGATGCTCTTCTAGGCTAAAATGAAAATGGTGCTTTCACTTACATTGGTGCAAATAAAAAAGTAATTTGAGCAACTTCAGTGACACTGTCCTACACTGCCTTAATCCAGACTGTAATCATTCTCTTCACGGCATCCCACTCCACCACAGCTCCATGCTGGCACACCTTCCCTGGGTGTTACCAGACCCAAACACATGCCTTACACCTTCACAGCCAGAGTCCTTCCAGCTCAGGGGAGGTGTGCCTAAAGAACCCAGGATAGAAAAGCCATTTCAACCTGTTTTTAAAGTTGTTTAGCTAAAGAGTCCTTTTACCTGAATCCAATAAAGCCACTCCAGCATTTTCAAGACACCAAACTTGCCAGCCAACTGCTTAGACAATCTTCCAGAAATTTTTATTCAAATAAGTGGCTCATAACAGTGTGCCATATATGAGATGATTGAGGAGAATCAGTTTCTGCTCTGAACTTGCAAGGGTTTTCCTTCATCACACCTTACCTGAACTCGGTATCTTTATGCTGCACAATTACTCTGCCTGTGGGTTCATGGGGCAAAATCAAATCTGTGCACGCTGCATTTCTCAACAAAAATGACTAAATGGCAGCTGTTCAAACAGAGCAGTGAGCAGCAAAATCCTCATTCCCTACAGTATTTCTGACAGGTCCCTGTGGGCTGTATATTGGCCCCATGCTGCTGGTATCTCTGTCCATGATTTAGTGGGAAAAAAGAACACGTCAAAATAACTACTAGTGATGTGTCACACATGATGCATGACACACGCACACACAGTGACACAGAAATTAGTAGGACAATAAATAACAATGAAGCCCAGTCAAGTAAATCCAGCAAAAGGCAGCTGCTAGTGGAGACGTTTTAAGCTGCCACATTGAGCTCATAGTTTAAGGGAGCTACTCTGGATTTGCAGCCAGGCAGCTGCAAAGAGACCCTCCTGTGTCTCCCCATCAAACAGGGGCTGTTGAAAATGTCAAGAGACTCAGCCCCACTGCTGGTGCTGTGCTTACCTTCTATCCCATGGCCGGGAGTCACCAAAACCAAGGGTGAACTTCAGAGCGTCCGGCTGGGAGAAGCGATCAAGTGAGGAGGGTGGTGGGCAGTAGATAAAAGAGAAGAAAGCCTGGGAAGGGAGGACAGACTTTTCATAGCTCTATCAGAAAGTCAGAGGAGTGTCTAAAGACACTAAAGCAAATGGCGTTATCAGATTAGGGGGTTGTTTATTTGTATTTATGAACAAAACATGGCAGAATTTTGTCCATCATACTTTAAAACTTTTTCTATCATTGAGAAAATATATGCAATTAATTTCTTTAGCCCATTCTTGGCTGTCAGAGTCCCTTCTGATTGATGTGCCTCTTTAAAGGCTGCATCCAACCATTACAGTACACAGCTTATTCCGTGAAATCTTCCATACAAACCTCCCAGTCTGCTGCAGACTATCCGACAGGCAAAACCAAACTCTCTCGACCTTCATGAACTGACAGGCACATCCTCACTAAAGTTACATGAAAAGTTAATTTTCGTCTTCCTACTGGCTGTTGTTTCTTACTGTAGAATTAATGATGCCTCAGCATCTTAAAGACAGATGTATTTCTGATGCTGTTGCCATAAACTTTAACCATTAAAGTACAAAAGAATGTAATAAACCAAAGTTTCACAGTCTTGTTACCACATTACAGTTGTGCCTCAGCACCATACAGTCACTAAAGTACTTCTCATTGCTACATAATTTTCAGGCTACTTCTCCCAATTTCATAGATGACAAACCAGAAAACTGAATAGCTTACGTAGCTGCATAAATCGCTGTACACCTAATGTCCCACAAAAAGTCTGCCACTGAAATCAAATACCATCCCTGCCAAGTCCCAATTTCTCCCAGCCCAATGGGTGTTGGGGAGACACTTCCAGAGGGCAGGCAGGGGTTGCAGCTGATGTGCCTCAACCTCACCGCTTTTGGGTATGCAGAGTGTATCAACAGGCGGTGATGCTGGGGAGCCCATGTGCATTCATCAGTGCCCAAAGGCAATATAAAAGCAGAGTGGTGAAGAGAGTATCAGCCACGTGCTTTTTTAAATATACACACACACACACATACACACTCAGGCTTTCTCTTTATCTAGATTTTCATATTTAACGTGAAACCACAAGAATAAGACATCTTCATGGGTTGCTTTCTGTGGGCACTTTCTCTATAAATGCAAAAGTTCTAATTGTTTATAATCAAGCCCATGAAATTGTCACCAGGGTTAAAATCACATCAAGAATTTCCGTACGTTCTTGGTCATCATCTAGCAGATGCAATTCAAAACCATGCTCGCAGGGATCAGGGTGAAGGTACGTCCATTTTTCTGCTCACAACCTTCCCTTGCAACTTTTTTTTTCTGAGTATATCTAACAGCTACAAATCAATGGCCAATTTATGACCCATTCCTGGGATCAGAAATGCAAAGTTCAGACCCTTTGTAATTCAAAAAGAAAGCACATGCAAGCAAGATAGCGTGTGCACATGTCCAAAGAGAATATACAATAATGCACAGACTTGCAGAGGGGGAATATGACTGTAACCTGCAATCACATTTGCTAGATACAACTTCCAATTTTGTTCATCCAACTGCATGACACCCTTCTGTTTGTGTTTGAATAGATGTTTATTCAGGGGAACAGGGGTTGGTTTGCAGAAGCAGGAACACAGCTGTAAGCACCCAGGATGCCCTGAATGGTATGGCCACAGCAGCTGAGAGGCAGGTAGAGCATCTGAGTCCTGGAAACTCTTATGGTGTGGCTTACAGAGATGTCCTCTTGTGTGGCACCACAGAGGGCTGAGGTCCCACTCCCAACCTGGCCTTGGGTTCACCTCCTTGCCTCGAGTATTACAGAGAGCACCATGTCCTCGAGTCCTCTGTGCTGCACAGCACAAGACCCCTTTTGGGCTTACTAAAGGTCAATATCAAAAAAATGTAGTCTGGCCAAATTAAGATTTCTTTGTTTTCTCATTCTCCAGACATGGTTTGAGCTTTTCACTCCATTTTCCAGGTACGCTTCTCTCTGGCAATTTGAGCTTTGCAGCTACAAGGACCAAACTTCCGAAACACTTCTCTCTCCGCCAGTCTTAAATGTTGATGTATTATACAACCCTGCCATGTGTAGAGGGACCCTTTACATTACTTAAAGGCTGTCAGTCAGGTGTGAACCTTTTCATTGATTTACCATTCATTCCTCGTCCTTTCCTGGATGCATTAGGCAGCTGCAACCTGCGACTGGTATTGAAGAATAACAATTCCATTTGTTTGGATCTGCCTTAGTGCTGCTCACTTTTGCAGCCCATATAATACTCCTCACTGTGGTTTGTGTGACATTAATGACAAAATAAATAATTCAGCATGGTTTTCACCCAAATGTAGCCCTGTCAGAGACTAATATACAATCTGTGCTAGCTTATTTAACGAAACAAGCTACTGAATCGTACTTTTAAGGTTTGAAACTCTCATTTTAATAGAATTTGGTGGCAAAACTCCCCTGAGACCCAATGGTATCTAACAGGTACAATCGCCTGTTCCTGCCGCACTGCCTTCTCATTTAGCCCTCGCATTTATGCTCTGCACCCACCCAGCAGGTCTGCGTGTTCTCACCCTGCACATCTTACAAAACAGGCTGGCTTTTTATGAAGCTGTGCTTAGCTTGAAGGGACCACGAACGGGAGCTGAACAGCACCAGGGATGCCTGAGCAGGGCAATTAAGAGAAAAAGAGAACACTTACTTCACTAATGAGACCTGGCAGCAAGACTTCGTGAATGAAACCACTCCTGTCCTGGCTCTCGAGGTGGTGGCTTCAGTGATAAATCCAGTCACTCCAAGCATTTGAGGAAAGCTGCTTGCCTACAGAAGACTTTAACAAGACCACTATTAAAAAAAGAGAAGGGAACACACCCCCCCCTCATTTTTTGGACATTCATGACAAAATTCCCAGTAACTTCACTGAGGCCAGGATACGCCTCTTACTGCTCACTCCCCCAGTCCCTCTACTGGCTATTTTTTCTTTGTTTCTCATACGCTCATTCCTACTTGCCCTGTGTTCATTAACACCGTCCCCGAGTTGCTGTGCTAAAATTGGTGTCAATAGCTGTATAATTTCTGCATAAAGGAACACTTGCACCAAGAAAAACCTTGCAGCTTCCAGTGGTGCTTTCCCTTAGAAGTGTATTGGCTCCAAAATGATCTCAGGGTTGCATGTGGATCAAGACCCTTATTTCCTCGTGACTTTATGTTCACCTCCTGTTCTTTTTTTTTTTTTTTCCAGGCACACCACTTAATTTGTCTGTAAGCAACACATTCAGAGATGGCAAATACATCATGCCAAATTATTCTCCCCCGGAGCAGGGTCAATTTGATATTCAGATTGGTTTTTCATTTATCCTCAGTCTGCAAAGTGATTTTGCTTTCTTTCAGCTTCAATTTACTTAAACTATTGGTATCCGATTTTTGATTTTGCAGAATTGAACCATCTAGACTGCTATCCAGGGTGTTTTTCCTCATGTCCATGGAGTCTGTTTTTCTTGTTGTGCAATTGCAGTTGCTGTTTGGAAAGATCATAGTGTGCATTAGGTAGCTGATGAAATAAAGCCTAATGAATTCTCCTGGAGAGAGAAATCATTACAGCTCGTGATTTCAAAATCACGAATGGCCCATTTCCTTCAAAATAAGATAATAATGAATAGATGATACATTTCAAAGTATACTCTAAGTAAAATTGCTAATGGTTTCCTTGGAGCTGGAAACTGTGTGTCAGGAAAGGGATGCATCTGCCCCCCAAAGCAACTGTGATTAAGAAGGAGTCAGAGATAAGCAAGGTAGCTGTTTGGGTTTTTCTTCCCTGACTTGGGCCAAGACAACTGTAACACACCAGCCAGAAAGTTTCTCACAGCCCAGGTCCCTTTGCAGCCCACACTTCCCTTCATAGCCCCTCTCCAACCATGCTTTAGCTTCTTTCTTGTTCTCCCAGCATGAACCCTAACCCCAAACATAACCATAATGCAACCATAACCATACAGTAACTGCTGTATCATCTTGCAAAGAGACAAGTCCAGAAACTACTACCTCCTTTACACAAATAGTCCTTGACTGGATGAACAATGGGATTAGTTGAAAGGCTATTGATTTACTAAGACAAAACCTAGAGTTTAACATGAAAAGTCTTACTTTTGAATGACATTAAGGCTACCTGCTCAGGATAACTTTAGCCACAACAGTGACACCAGCACAACCGGGAATGAGCAGACAGAGGATTCCAGAAAATTTTCCCTAATTCCCTAAATTTCCCTCAGCCTTGGTTGTTGAAGTCACTGTTTTGTCCAACAGCACTAACAGAGTGAAATATAAATATCAAAATGGAAGATAACTTATTAAATGAGATGCAGATCAGGTAGTGAGAGAAAGCACTGCTCCATTCCTTCATTTGCTGAAGCTAAAAATCCCAAGCAAAGCCCAAATGCTTAAGGTACGCACAGTTAACTTATTCACATCCTCCTCTTTGCAAACAAGCTCACATGATTCCAGGGTGCAAAACTCATTTTCCCTCATATTGCTCTAAAACAACCAAACTCATAGATTGGATGAGCATGCATAGGTGAGGAGGTCATCAAGTAGATGCCAATTGCTGACACAGCAATGGTCATAATCCAAGTCTGCAAAATGTTCCCCATCCAGAGGGGACTGGTACCCGAGAAATACCAGACTTGGCTGACCAGCCATGCTCCATCTCCAGTAACGTTACCCTATGCATTTAAGCTGAGAGCAAATGCCTTTAAATTTCAGGGCTAGAGTCTGTGCTGAATGTCCTAGCTCCATGTATTCTCCCTCCAGAGAAAATATATCAGCTAGGCAAGAAGGAAAAACTTAAACTGATACCACGGGAACATCAGCACAGGTCTCATTATATAGCATGTATGGAAACAAAAATCAAAGCAACCTCTTTGTATAAATGATCCAAGAAAAACATTGCAGCCAGGCAGAGAACAACTGATGGCACAGTGGAGCTCTTGCAGAGGGCTATATCCCTGTCTATACGTATGGTTTGCAGTCTGATTTGCTCGGTACCATCTTTAGTTTAACTGTCCATTTAGTTTGAATTGCATGCAATACTTACAGAAGCATACATGGGACTGACATGAATACAAATGAATTAGTTAGGCCTGGAGTTACAACAATGACACCAGAAGATGAATTCCCAGGGGCTTTAAAAGAGGAGAAAAAAAAATTAAAAAGGAAAAAAAAAAATCACTGTTGCCTTTTATTTGAGTTCCTGATATTTTCAGCTTCTAAAAACATTACCTTAGCTAACTTTCTGCACTAAACTTTTTTATGATGGGAATAAAGTTCTTTTCATTACAAATAAAAAAATCATACTCCCCGGCATAGCAGCCCTGCTATCATATTTAAGGCACGTCCCAAGGTAGAGCTATTCCAGATTAGAGGGAATTTTCACTTGAACCAGAGGCTGGATTGCATTTTTCATTTCTGTATACCACAGCAGACAGGAGGAGCCAGCTGGGATCCTTTAGAAGCAATGCTGTGCTGTTAAGTGGATTGGCGGCATTCAGCAATGCAGCAATTCCCAGTGACCCCAGAAATTGCAGCCTAGAAAACACCGACCAGTGCTTGGTCTCGTTTATCACAAACCATGGGAGCTGGTGATTTCCACTTGCACCTCGGTCCTCCCGAGGAAAGGGCCGTGACAAAGAGGGAGGGAAAGGCGGAGCTCACCACGGCGCCGACTCCTTGGAGCAAGAACTATTTTGTTCCTGTAAAGCAATTGCTGTGAGATTTTGAAGGCTGAAATCTGCTGTGCTTTAAGCCTGACAATGCGAACCGTTTTGTTGTTTTGCTCACAGCTTTTCCACCTGGCTGGGGCCTCAGCACCCCACATTTTCCTCTTCATGCCTCGCTTCCCCTAGCCTGTCAGCTTTGGGGCTGAGGAGGAGTGATGATGACTCTTTTCAAGCCCTTGTGCCAGCTTGGTCACCAAGGTCAAGAAAAGTCAATGATCTTGCATAAAGGTTTGGCTCCTTTGAAAAGAGGCTTTTTAAAACCCTGGCACCAGCTAAACAACTAAACTTAAATTTAAAAATAAAAATTAAAAAAAAAAAAAATGGGAATAATCTCCCCAGGGAAGTGGTTGGCTCTACCACATTGGACACTTTTAAGACTCAACTGGACATGCTGCTAGACCATCTTGTCTAGACTGTGCTCTCACCTAGAAAGGTTGGACCAGATGATCCTTGAGGTCCCTTCCAACCTAGGATTCTATGATTCTATGAAACACTCACAACCCACCCTGCTGCTCCTGTCCTGCCACACTGTGGTGGCAAGCAAGGCGCAGACTCCTCACTTGCCAGCATGTTTGGAAGACTTGCTGCCAAACCCACGCACAGCCTCTTCCCACACCTCCGTGTGGTTTTGTCAGCAAAGCAGAGCACTGGCATGAACAACGCACCGATACTGTCAAGGACAGCGAAGAGCAATCAGCACAGCCAGCCCTGCTCTAAATACTACCAGAATATTTATAACCTGAGAGTTTTGCCCAGGGAGCTGCAGCCTAATTTAGGCTCCTGTTTCCTGCTTACTTTTCTCTCCCCAAGCACATGATAGTTTTCTATCATTAATCTCCAGTCTCATACTTCCAGTGTCCTGAACTTGTATTTCTCTTTCCTTTACATAGAACTTCTCCTAGTGCACAGAGCCAGTCACCTTTGCTGGCACTGGTCACTGCTTCACAGGATCAGGCCCATTACAATGAATAAATCACTCCCAGATGCCTGTGCACACCCTTGAACAAGATTAGGAAAAGTGGTTTCACGCAAGATGCTGCCCAGCCCCAGCTGTATCTTCCCCACTTGGTTTAAGAGTGGCTCCTTTCAGATTTATTCCTACTCCTTCACAGTCATTTTTGCTGGAGCAGAAGTCCCGCTCAGTACAAGCGATTCTGCTGCTCCTTTTATTCTCCCCGAGCTCAACCACTGCAGTTCTGTGCACTGGTGCAGATATCAAATGCAAGGGGATTTTAGAAAATTAACTGGCAGCAGTGAGGCTACGGGTAAGGATTTTCAGCAAAATCATAACCAGATTTGAAGCAACGTGAAAGTCCCAGCAGAGGCAGGCATGGGCATGCAGAAGTTGCACAGCTCCTACCAGGCTGGTTTAACTTGATGCAGCCTCTGCCCAAATTACCCCAAGGCGAGGGAGGGGAGGAACGCACAGCCTGCGACCACCTATCCCTGCCTATGGCACCTTGCTCAGTCTGCATGAAGGATGCCCAAAAACGGCCGGCAACCCTCTGGTATAGCCTCCGCCCTCTGACTACGTGGCCTCTGTGTGTTTTGAGACTCAAGTTCCTGTTAGAGGGTTTTTTTCGTGCCCTGGCTTTGCTACAGCCTCCAGAAACACTGTGTCTGCCCGACCGTGCAAGATGTTATTGCTGGGCTTCTCTCAGCTTGCGCTTTGAGGAGCCCAGCTCATTTCCTATGCACTGGGGTAAACCTCTGCCTTGCCTTCAACCAGGATTACGGACTTCACCAGTGCAAGCATGTAATTGCTATTAGTGCCAGTGGGAAATGTATCCATTTCAAAGATGCTCTTTTAGACAGATTTTGTACCTTAAATAGAGGTAGGTGAAATGTTGCAGGACAGCATTTTATTAATGAAAAAATGCAGAGATGATTGACTGAAACCATCAACCATCACTGGCATTTGAATGGGAAAAACGATCAAAATGTTTTTAATTTGTATTTCAAATTATAACTCGAGCCTAAGTAAAAGCTATTGAAAAGTCCTCAGCACTACCAACAAAAATCAAACCTAAAAGGAAAGGATTTTGACTTTTGCTAGCTAACAAATAATTCAATTATTCACCCAGCACTAACGTGAAGGCAGAGAACTGGAGCGTTCCCTGCCATTGGCGCAGGGGAAATTTAGGTGGGTAATTCCAACAGCACTGTGGAAGTCCCTTCACGTAAATCTTTATGGCATTAATGCGGAAATGAGGCATCAATAATACAAGAAGTTTGGGAATAGTTCCTTGGCTCCACTTCTGGATCTCAAGCAAGGACATCTCGGGTCCCCCATCTCTGCCAGAGCACAGCTCGTGCATCGCTAAATCTTCACATAGGCTCAGGGCTTGCACTCCACCGCAGCCTCTTAGAGGTCCCACAGCGGCCCTGGAAGCAGGGAAATGTAAACCATCGCAAGTAACAAGAAACACAAGTGCTATATCCTTAGCATTCACAAATCTGAATGCCCTTAAAAGCTGTCCATTAAATTACACACTAAAGGAAGAGAAAGAGTTAACCACTCAGGAGGGAGCAGATTTGCTCCATGCAGCAAACCAGCAAAGCACTCGACTCTGTAACATCCTTGCCAAGTAATTGTGTGAAGGCTCTCAGTGTCGCAGAGACTGTTTCATCTCCTTATTGGCACTGCCGCGGGCTCTGAAGCTCTTCCCCCCCAGCCCCCTGAAAGGGCTCCCCCCAGGACACTCGCACACACGCAGAGCCCCATTAAGATGAAAGCGCTCCCAGCCTCTGCCCATCTTCCTGCACACTGTCTCTGCAGACTCGCACGATGTGGAGCAAAGGAACAGGTTTTGCTTTTAAGTTAGAAAAGTAGCACTGCTGCTGGAAAAAAAAAAAAAAAAACCAAACAATGCAAACCCCCAAGAAATAAAGAAAAAAACCTGGCTGCTTTTCCAGTGGTGGTGGTTCTTAGGAAAGCTCAGTCTCTAGGTCTGCTAGACCTAGAGATAGAACCTGTCAGATAAATTGCTTTATGTTTTCCAACATGCTATGTAATCACACCAAGTTGTTTACAATTGAAATCACAAGTTATTCCAAATACTGGTCTTATTATAAAAAAAAAAACCCATCTCACTCCAGCGCCTGTAAGAAGTGGAAAATAGCAACTAGCTGGGGGACAGACACCCACCTTTCTGAAATTTCTGCATGGCAAGACCTCAAGGACCACTGTGCATAGGAAGATTGGAGCTTGGCAGAGTGCAGCTGAAGAAAGAACAGGGACATGCCCGAGCGCCTTCTCCGCCAGGGCTAATGGGAGAGGACCACGGAACCCGACACAGCTTTCTCCTGATCAAAACTTCAAGTGCATCAGCAGTAAATGTAAGACTAGGGGTAATGTGGGACCGCTGCTGAATGAAATGGGTGCCCTGGTGACAGAAGATACAGAGAAGGTGGAGCTACTGAATGCCTTCTTTTCTTCAGTCTTCACTGTCAAGGCTGGCTGTCAGGCTCCCCAGTCCTTGCAGGTAAGCGAGCAGGCTTGGAGAAGGGACAACCTTCCCTCAGTCGAGGTGGATCAGGTTAGGGATCTTTTAAGGAAGCTGGACACCCGCAAATCCATGGGCCCCAATGGAATGCACCTATGAGTGCTGAAGGAACTGGCAGACGACATTGCTGAGTGACTTTCCATCATCTATGAAAGGTCATGGAGAACAGGAGGGGTGCCTGAGGACTGGAAGATAGCCAATGTCACTCCGGTCTCCAAAAAGGACAAGAAGGAGGACCCAGGGAACTACAGGCTGGTTAGTCTCACCTCCGTCCCTGGAAAGGTGATGGAACAACTCATTCTGTGTGTCCTCTCCAAGCAAGTAGATGAAAAGAAGATCATCAGGAGTACCCAGCATGGATTCACCAAAGGGAAATCATGCCTGACCAATCTGATAGCCTTCTATGATGGCATGACTGGCTGGGTAGACGAGGGGAGAGTGGTGGATGTTGTCTACCTTGACTTCAGCAAGGCTTTTGACACTGTCTCCCATGACATCCTCATAGGGAAGCTCAGGAAGTGTGGGTTAAATGAGTGGGCAGTGAGGTGGATTGAGAACTGGCTGAATGACAGGGCTCAGAGGGTTCTGATCGGTGGGGCAGAGTCCAGTTGGAGGCCGGTAGTTAGTGGAGTTCCCCAGGGCTCAGCACTCGGCCCGGTCTTGTTCAACTTGTTCATCAATGACCTGGACGAGGGGACAGAGCGTACCCTCAGCAAGTTCACCAACGACACAAAACTGGGAGGAGTGGCTGATCCACAGGAAGGCTGTGCTGCCATTCAGCGGCACCTGGACAGGCTGGAAAGTTGGGTGGAGAGGAACCTGATGAAGTTCAACAAGGGCAAGTGTCAAGTGCTGCACCTGGGGAGCTTGAACCCCAGGCACCAGGACAGGCTGGGGGCTGACCTGCTGGGAAGCAGCTCTGCCTAGAGGGACCTGGGAGTCCTGGTGGATGACAAGCTGACCATG
>NW_009259028.1:106575-114843 GCF_000687185.1 Egretta garzetta | reverse complement strand
CCGACGCCTGGCCCCAGTGTGCCCAGTGGGGCTGTGGACTCTCCTTCTCTGGAGATATTCAAAGCCCGCCTGGATGAAGTCCTGTGTACCATGCTCTAGGAGAACCTGCTTTAGCAGGGGGGTTGGACTAGATGATCTCCTGAGGTCCCTTCCAACCCTCGTGATTCTGTGAAAACCTAGTTGGATTTTTTTTCCTCATTCTTAAGGGAAAGACTTTATTTGAATTTTTGTGGTGGATATAAAAGCTTTCAGTTCTACAGTCTACTCCCTTTTTAAGGTACCAAAGGAGAAGACAACCCAAAATAGCAAAGACTGTGTGCCTATTTTGCAATTAATTTTGGTTCTTGATGGCTCTTCCTTCTGGTCTGACTGTCACAATTTCAAATGAACTTCTGATTGTGCCTGAACCCTTCTATAGTATATCAAGGGAAGGTGCATCTGGCCACCTGGATCACAGATTATCGACATACCAGAACTTTTCTGCTAGGCTGCTCTTTTTAAACTTTGACACTCTTCCCAGTGCAAGATGCAAGAGCAGTTAACAATGGAAAACCTCTCTCTCCCCTGACCAAATCCTAAACTCTTTCCTGCTGGTTAGGTAGCACAGAATCAAAACCATAGGATGCTTTGGGTTGGAAGGGACCTTTAGATGTCATCTAGCCCAACCCCTCTTCAGCGAGCAGGGACATCTTTAACTGGATCAGTCAGTCCACAGCCCAACCTGGCAGGCACAACTTCTCCCATGTTACGCTAAGACTGCTGAACTAAGCCAAGCAGCTGGGAGAAAAGTTGATAAGATGCACTCCTTTTCTACTCAGCTGTGTTTGGAGGGTAGGCACACAGCACATATTACTATTTTTGCCTTCCCAATGCTACTGCTTCTTGGAAAGTAAAGCTTTGCAGTAGGCTTAACCTTTGCAAGAGTCCCAGGAGATGCAACCGAAGCTTTCATGGTCCATTTTTCTGCCTCCCAGCCAGGCCCTTACACACATGGCTTAACAAAAGTCCTCGTGCAGCAATTATATGGCCTTTTCTTCACACAGTCAACATGCAAATACAAATGCTGTGGCTGCATTGATCCTTGGCTAGATCTGGTTTGAGAAGCGAACATGCCTCTCGGCAAATATCCAGAGCTCAGCTAAATCAGAAGCAGTTGCAGCAGCTTACGCTTCCCGAGAGCCTGCTCTCCTGATGTATTTATCCCACCCTGGCTTTACAAACCATCTTGCAACTGTGTTGGCAGCTCAGGAATTTAATTGCAAGTCTCCTGATATTGGGTGGTGGCTTTAATGAAAACTCCAGCTCCTGGGAAATGCAGGAGTCTCAGCTTTCATTTAAAACCAATTAAGTCTTCTAATTGCAGTGGCAACCTGAGAACACCCACCAAGAAAGTCCTAAAGGATTGAAATCTGAAGGTAAATAAAAAGACCCTCTTCCTGCCATGCCCATTTCTTATTTAAGCAAATGCTCTCAGGATTTTCAATCAAATGACACGGCAGGCTCGACTCATATGTACAAAGCTTCATTTTAGAAATACTGATATTAACATAGTCAAATGGCAAGGAGAGAAGATAACAATTGCTTTAAGCATGAGTAATGGCTTATTTTTATACTAATAATAAGATTAAAGTGTTTTCACCATCTCTTGAAAGAAGTAAACCACATACATTGAGAGCAGCCATTAGAAATAGGGCTACACAAGGCAGTTTAAGTCAGGCAGAATTACCAGTTGCATCCCTTTAACAATTATGTATCGCCAGGGTGTGAATTTGGCAGGGTTTAGGGATTACAGGGCAGATCTGGAGTTTCTGGAATAATAGAAAAACACAGCTGAAGTTTAAAATAAAACTGGAGCATAGTAAGTTATGTCAAACTTAGCTCTGAAAATTAGTATCCCACGCTTTCCTAAACCTTGGAGCCTAGGAGCTGGTAAGGAATAAAACCTGCAGTATTTATGATTTAATGAGAAAGGGTATGTCTGTTTTCATAAATCCAGCTGGCTTGCAGAGGAAGGGAATAAGGATGGCCAGAGTCTTGTATTCTAACTGTAAATGATGATTCTTTCTTCCAACTGTTTACTGGTTATTAAACTCAAGTCGAAAAAGTGTTTTTCCTTATGTTTACACACCCACACAGTTAATTGGAAGTAAAAGTATGTCTGTTTATGGCCAGAAGTGCTACGCCTGTTTGGGAGAAACAGGTTATTGTGCAAAATTCATGTAATTGGTTTCCATAGCCTAAAACAAATCAGGAATCATTTCTTAGAGCAGAGGAGCAGATTTATACTGAAGTGTCCCTTGAAATTTCTCACTCAAAGGCTGATGGCTCTAATGACTGCCTTCAAATTGCTATCAGTAAAAGTCTACGCAAAAATGAAATTCAGCGTGCAATTTGGCAAACAGCTGTACGTTCACAGCCTTTAGCAACTAATCTAAGCTGGGCTCTAATTTCTCTTTGTGTAGATTTGTAACGTGTACAGGCTTGAGCTTAATAAGGCCATTAGCACAAGTAGATTTACTCAGGCTCATAAGTGCCTGCAGAATGAGATCCTGCTTATAGTCATCTGGCACTAGACCAGCCCTGTTCCTAACCAGTGTCGTGCATGTGGAAAGGCTACTTGCATCTTTCCCCTTCCCAGCAGGTCTTTTACCGACCCCCATGGTAAAGGCACTGCATGAGCCTAAGCACAGCCCCATGCAGACACACAAACCTCAGGTCCCAGCTAAGTCCAGTCCATGCCTGGATTTGGCTGCATGGAGCCAAAATGGGGACCTGCTCCCAAACCTGCGAGAGTCTCCCTTTCCCAGAGCAGCCGGCATTTGTAGCAATCCCTTCCCCACCAGTCCTGAGCCAACGAGATGGTGGTGCAGGAGTAAGTGAATTACTCACTCTTTCATCCCCCCTTCCCTTGCGGATGAGCCTTCTGAATTCAGAGTGAGGGACTGACTCTGATTAAATTGAATCAAATGCACGTGTTTACGAGACGTTTTGACCGACAAATCATTTTCCCTGTCAGACCGAGATACGACAATGATGATAACTTAAATTTTTGGGGTCAAACGGCTTTGGAAAGCTTTCCTGCCATTACACTCTGTGAATGTCAACGGGTCTAGCTAAGTGGAGGCGAAGACTGATGGCAGCACTTTCTGCATCTCCTTTTCCCACCAGAGAGCTCTATGTAACATTGGCTGGCAGGTCTGCCCCAAAAAAGGATGAAGGAATATGCTGTATATTATTCTTACGATTTGCACTATACTGAATTTATCTTTGCTTTTCCCATTAAAAACAGGTTGCAAAAGATACAGCTATGAGTTAAACACTGAATTAGTTTCCTTCTGAAATAAGAGATCTCCCTGAAATATTGAGGTGTCTAAACAGCTGAAATATCTTTCTAGAGTAAGTAATATCACTACCATTAAAAGAGAATTCAGGACACCACCATAAAAACCCCCAAAACCTACTTTAGAACCACAACTTGTTGAAGTAAATGAATGAATACATATCTTGACTTTGAGTCGTTTTTTCTACCTGCTATTTCTGGGACAGGAGCACCAAAATTCCTCTGGTACCCTTGTGATGAAGCCTGGCAGCTTGCCACTGCTGTCTCACTTAGCCTGCACCATCCAGAGATCTGTACAGCTTTGATTTATGTTTTGAAGCCTTGCTTTGCAAACATATAAGCTAGAACTGCTTGGGTTTTGCTGTATGAAGACCTTCGTCCATTTTCAAAATTGAGACAGTTGGGCAGTTACGCTTGGCACAAAGCAACAAAACAGGTAACGAGAACTCAGATACTGTATATCAAAGTACCATCCATTACCCTGTGCCTTTGTTTTCCTATTCCTAGAGACGTGTGGCCGTACTGCCTCCTTCCCCGGCTACCCCTCTGTTTATAATTTCCTGTCCCAGGATGTACCAGGAGAAAACAATGAAGAAAGCAGAAAGGGAGAAGGAGCAAAGGCACAGCACAGATCCTGCCTGGGCTTTGGGCCCCTGCACTGTTCTGCACAGAGGGAGGAGGAAGTGGGAGAAAAGGGAAGAATGCCTGGGAAATCACATGGGGCAGAATAACTGGAAAAAAAAAAAATAACAGCTGGATTTGATGAGCGAGAAAGGAAGAAGAGAGCAGGCTGAAAACTAGCCCCCTAAAGAGCAGGTCCTGGAAGAATTTATTGGAAACGTGAACAAACTAAATATTGGTAAGAAAACACAGTAAGCAAAGCAACAGAGTAAACATAGGCAGTGCTACAGCAAAAGAACTCAGATGATTCCCCATATTAAAAAGTGACAACATTTTGCTGAAGGAAAGCAGCAAAGACTGTTGGCAAAAGCAATTTCAATTGAGAGCAATGCTCACTGAAACCACTGGAAGCTTTTGCATCTTCTTAAGTAGACACTACAACAGATCCTCTGCCCTTGAGCAAAGAACCGTGGGATGAACCAGGTGTGCGAACAGCCACAGGATGCTCTTCTGCCATCTTTAGCAATGTTAAAATAATCCACGAAGTGGAATTTAAGATGCATCATTCATGCCTAGTAATCACCACGTTGATTCACATGAAAACTGGCCCAAATCTATGTTGTAGTTGGGAAATTAAGAGTTGGAATCAATGCCTATACAAATAATACAAATTCTTGCAGCAATGGAAAACCTTAGAGAAATCCAGGTATCTGGATCTCTCTAGCACTGCAGTGATGGGGGGGGAGGGGAGGCATTTTGCTTTTGTTACATCTCCAGTACACACTGTATAAAACCGGCAGCTGATAGATGAGCTACTCAGCAACTGCTGACAGGAGGGTCAGGAACAACTGATCAAATTTTAAAGAGTTTGGGCAGATGAAGGTCCAGTACAGTGCTGCATTGGTGAAGGCTGGAAACAGCCACCAGTTAGTGAAACATCCCTGGTTTGGTTTAATTATTTACAAGCAAAACCTTCCAGATGAGTAACCTTCCTCAGGTACCTTTTATCTAAGGTGCCCAGGAGGTTTTTTTCCTCACTGAATCATAGCCCCTATCCTTATCTGCAGCAAGAAAGGCTGTGAGACAAAGGGACTTGCTAAACAAAAAGTCCGTGCAGAGGGAGAAACTGGATTGTTCCTATTGTGGACTGAAGGGGATGAAAGGATTTTCTACATCCGCCTCTGGGGAATTCACCACTGTACCCTGGCACCCATTTTGCCACTTAAACTGGGTTTGTCAGTGCACAGCAGGCTTAAAGCAGCCAGAATGTCTAGGATCACCTCTGAGCTTTTTCATGGACCACAAGCAGGTGGGAGGGCCCCATCTGGCAACACCGTCACTGTCACCTTGTTCACCCCCCCTCAGCGCTGTACACTTCACTGCCTGCTCCTGAGAAAGCTTTGGGGGGTACATGATACCCCCCTGGTACAAAAAGTAGAAACAGAAACCAGATCCCAGGTCGATGGTTTTCTATCATTATCTGTTACAGTATTAAGAAGAGCTTAAAAAAAAAAAATCTTGTCTGCCTCAAGATTCCGCAAACAACGAATGCATTTGCAATGATACATTAAGAGAAACCCCCAGTGCTTCCAGAGCTAGAGAAATTGATAGACTTTTCCATGGTCTGTGGGACCTTAGCCCTCATTAAGGTCAAGCCAAATTACCTTACAAATAATTTAGCTACAACCCGCAGCTTCTTGATTCTGAACTGATAGATTATGCAGCCATTAATCAGCTCCAGGTCTGGCCTTTGCTTTTGACATTCAGAAGGTAAACTTACTCCATGCTGGTCCTTTTATTGAGTTTCTCAGATACATTCATACTCAAAAAAAAAACCCCAAACCCAACCCCCAAACCCCATCTTTCATTGCCTACTAAGCACTGATGATTCCTCATATTTCATGAAAGACCGAACACATCTTTTAATAAATTTGTTTCTAATGCACCAATTTCATTTTGCCTGCTCCCAAGGAAGCAGATTTCTATTTGATGGGCTAGAAGACATGAGAGATTATTTATCATTGTATGGCTGGGTCTGTAGTTAGTTGCAGAGCCATAAATTTGGAAGACAGCACAGTAAGTGATCTTCAGCTAATTTCCTGGAAAGTCTGAAAACTTTGTTCTGGGTGATCACTGATGAAGATATAATAACAATAAAATAACCCAAGATGGCCAAACCCAGTTTAATAGTTTCCATAAAGATAATTTTTATCAGAGCTCTGCAGGACTTCATTCACTGATACAATACCACTCCCTCCATATAACTGACAGCAAAAATTTGCTTTTATAACCTGATCAGATTTTTTTGGCTAGGACTTCTGTAACTATGTTTAGCTCTCAGATGCATGTCTTTAATAAAAACTGCCTGTATATTCAAGGGCTGAATTTCACCCACTGAGGATGTTAAGGGAGGTTTCATTTTGACCGATGATCAAAGGTCATGGCCTTATCACTCAGTGCCTGCTTCAACTCCCAATGGACGGTGGGTATGCTCTTGAAATAAAGCTCTGACTTCCCATTACTGTCATGAAGAAAGCTGTAGAACCACCCTTTCTGCATTTGTCTTAATTATAAATATATCTTCTAGCTCATGAAAAAAAATTACTTTCATAAGTGATTAATGAACCTGCAGATTCTCCTGCAGATGTAGTCAATAGTCTTCCACGGGCCTTTCTGCTGAAAGTCCTGCTTATTTACAAGATATCTACATTAGCTGGCAATTAGGCATAGCTTTGGTTGTTCGCTTTCCCATCAAAATGACACCAAAACCTTGAATTAGCCTGCAGACCATCAGTTCCCAGGTTTGCAGCACTGGTCTGTAAGGGCATGATTTTGAGGCAACTGTTGAGAAAGCCTTTCTTGGAAGTGCCCAAAATACAGGAGCCTGATGGATCAGCTGGAGTCCATGTCCACTGAACTGCTTCCCCCTCCCGGCAGCCAGAAAAGGAAGAGGGCATCCTAAAGTTCATGTGCAATTCCCTTCTTACTGAACACTGATACAGGAAATAAGAATTAATTAAAGCTTTCCCTATTATAGCCCAAAAAACTCTATTAACTGCCTACCTCTCGTTATTTAGTACCATTTTGCATAAATACATTGAGCTATGAGGTGAATTAAACCCTCCCTAGCTCAAGAAAGTTGAGGAACTCCTAGAGAGAGTTCCGAGGAGAGCAACAAGGATGATTAGGGGACTGGAGCATCTCCCCTATGAGGAAAGGCTGAGAGAGTTGGGCTTGTTCAGCCTGAAGAAGAAAAGACTGAGAGGGGGTCTAATCAACATGTACAAATATCTCAAGGGTGGATGTCATGAGGACGGAGCCAGACTCTTTGCAGTGGTGCCCAGAGACAGGACAAGGGGCAATGGGCACAAACTGAAGCAGAAGAGGTTTCAGTTGAATATGAGGAAGAACTTTTTTACTTTGAGGGTGATAGAGCAGTAGAACAGGCTGCCCAGAGGGGTTGTGGAGTCTCCTCTGGAGATATTCAAAACCCTCCTGGATGAAGTCCTGTGTAACATGCTCTAGGTGAACCTGCTTTAGCAGGAGGGTTGGGCTAGATGATCTCCCGAGGTCCCTTCCAGCCCTTGCCACTCTGTTATTCTGTGATGCTGTGTGAAACCCCATATCCTGGCTCGGCACATTTCACTCCATCCTTCAAATAGGAAAATACACTCTACAAAAAGCACTCATGTGCAAACTTGGTTTAGGTTAGTGCATACAGTGAACTTTGCATGTAGAAGTCTGTTGGGTTTTTAAAAAATATTTTAATATTAACATTTTATTAAAAAGAAATCCACAGTGCTGTCCTGAATACTTGTGCATGAGTTACAACAAACTAGGCAGCATGTGGCAGGGCATCCTTCACTGCTGAGTGGGTCAGTGAAGGTCTTTGGTTTCATTTGCTGCCCCTTGTATTACCAGATTTTGTGATTTTTACATTAAACCTGAAGTATCTGACACAGATAAAGAAAGAGGGTTTAGGTATTTTCTAAAGGACCAACTTTCTGCAGGACAAAAAGAAAAATATTTTATAGATATTTCATGTAATGGATTAGTGTTTTATATGAAAAAACTCAAAAATATTATTTCATTTTTCATTTCTTAATAAACATTTGTTATTTCATTTGACTTCAAGAAATCAAAATGCAAGCAAGACCTTTACATTAATCCCAGCACTTTCTTCTTCATGAGAAATCTTCATAATAAGTGAAACATCATTTGGTTCTTGCCCTACTCCAGTTAGTCTTTTCCTTATTAAATCCAGCTCTAGACTCATGAGACTCTTATTGTCTTCTAAAAATACATTT
>NW_009259028.1:45123-106547 GCF_000687185.1 Egretta garzetta | reverse complement strand
TTCAGGCTTTTAAAGTTAAAAACAGAAGACAAAGAGCAACAAAAAAAACCAGGAGTGAGAACAAAAGAGTTTGCTATCCTGTCTTTTTGTTTTTTCTTCTTTTTTTTTTCTAAGCAAACCCTTGCCATTCCTGGGGACAACCAGGGGATGCAGTGCTGTACTCGTATTTGCTTGGTTTATGGCTGGTTACTGGTGTAGAGCGTTGACTACTTGCATTCAATCTCGTATCACCTGAGTGCTCAGCAGCTCTCACAGCCACAGTTCCAGCACCACTCAGCTGAGGAGCTCTGCAGCCTGGTGTGTACATTATATATCTGTATCTGTCTATATGTCCAAGCCTGCGCTACCCGTGTGCAAGGTGGCAGTAGATTTTCAAGACCTTAGCAGGCTGTGTGAGCCACATGTTTCCAAAGGTGGTCCAGTTCTGTTGGAGAAACTCTGTAAGTAACAGATTTTCTTTTTTAGCACTCAGCAGCATTTACTGGGACTTTATGGCCAGACTGCCAAAGCTAAAAGCACCTAAACCAGCCAGTTTGCCTAGAAGCCCCACTGCTAATTTTAGCAACTAAAGGAAAGCTCACCTCAATCATGCAAGTACGCTCTTTGGAAAAGTCTGGCCATAAAGCTTCCACCTAAATTGACTACTCCTCAGGCACGCGGTAAACATCTTCTGACATTGTCCTCCTACTTTTTTGCTCTCACATATGTAGTCTGCTTATTTATAGAATGAGTGAGCTTCAGGTGCGTCAGGGTAAATCCCCCAGGACAAAGCCTCCCTTGGTTTTGCAGTGTGGCCAACAGTTTCTCCCAGCCTCCAAGAGCAAAGGCTTGCTCTGCTTGCCTGCCACACAGTACCCAGCTAAACCCAAATTCAAGAACTATTATGCGAACAGTAACAACTAACAAGAATAAGACTAGGAGGGAAGGAGCTGATTAGCAGAGTTTGTGAGCTCCAGGGCCATTCTGCAGGAAGGGGAGCAGAGGGAAGATCCCAACCCATTGGCAGAAGAAGCCATCCTTCAGCCACGCACAAGGATCATATGGTTTGGAAAGATGTGTGATGTGTTCCTGCCTTGCTCAAGGGACAGAAGATGTGCTGGGGTAACCATGCCCCAGGACTGAACTGGGAGCCTAGGCCCCAAATACAAGATGTTTAATGCTGGAAACAGAGCTCCTAAGTCCTACCTTTTTTCAGTCAAATGAAGTTCTGCCAACGCTCAAATAGTTAAAACAAAAACCAACCAACCAATAAACCACGCACACCACAAATCAATTTTGCCCAGTTTGGTTTTGTAGAACTAACAAATTAATCAGCAGAAACCTCAGTTAATGCTATTACAGTTGGATATTAGTAAAACAAAATAATGTTTCTTCTTTTGAAGATACTTGCAATTTCTTTTTGAGATACCTGCAATTTCTTTTTGTATTCTATGTGCAGTAACATAAATCAGTAGAGACAAAATCAACATGAAAATATGTCAGCCTCCATGTAAGGACAGACACCCTACTTTTTGCAGGTGCAAAAAATTGAGCTGAGGTGTTTAACTACAGACAAGAGCAGCCAACATCATGCAAGCCTCCCTCCTCATCAGATGGAGGCAGGGAAAAAAATTCCTTTCTTCTAAGGCCACAGTGTGTTCTGGTGGACACTGAGCTCTCAGGCAGTTCAATCATCACATAAATAAGCCTTAATTGGCATTCCCAAATGTTTTGAAATCATATTGCCTGCTGCTGGCACTCCAAAAGGTAGGCCTCTGGAGATATAAAAAGAAAAAAAATATCAAAGGTCATTTGCAATTAGATGCAACAAAACCATACCCAACTGGTATGCGTCAGGGTAAAAAACAGCATCAGCCAAAATGGCAAATGCCTTTTTGTTTGTCAGGAATTGAATGCGTAGCACCAAGCGAGCGATTATTATAGACTCTGATCAGCAAAGCAGGCAATCATTTGCCTTGTTATCTTGCTGCCTGCCCATGTGAACAGCATCAAACAACTATTAGAAGACACACCGCTCCCCCCCAAAGGGAACACCAGTGGCGAATATCTGAAAACCTCCTCGTTAACAAGCTAACCTTTGAGACTGGTGAGAAGACAAGGAAGCATTTACCAGCCACAGTATCAATAATTATGGAAAAGAAGATTGTAGCTCGTTGTCTATCCCAGCACGGGGAGAAATAAATAACGCAGGCACGGTTCACACCGTGCCTATGGTGAGCAACCCTTCCATGGCATCTCCCAGCCATGGGCAACAGCTACCAAAAAGGCAATTATCCATGAGCTGCTCTGCTGGGGCTTTTCAATATGGGGGGACATATATTTGGAAATTACCCCAAAGGCTTTCTGCTGGAAATAGGAGGCTCTGTGGCACGCAACCCTCACAGACCCCTAAAAACCCTGGTAAAAAGTGCTCTGAAAGGCCACATGCACAGGCGGGCAGCAGTATGACATGTCAGGGCTGAAGCACTCAAATGTGATGATTTTTGTTCCCTGGAGCTGCGAGGTTTCCCCAAACCCTCAGGTTTGCCCTTCAAAGATGTAGGGGGACTCAGTTTTAAGTAGAATATCTGATAGTAACTTGATTCCTTATTCCTGATATTTCTCCCTCCTGTGTCACCCAAGAAGCCTTAAATACCTAATTATGCTTCAGCGTATGGCTACCCAGCCTTGTTACAGATGTAAATCCTGCTCCCAGTTATAGCCTAACTCTGTTTTGTCTCCAGCCTCATTGCAAAGAAGGAGGAAGGGTACACCCCAGCCTGCACCAGGCTCCCCAGGGGTTGCTATCTTACCGAGGCACAGCCTTTGCATCAAACTACCAGTTATCTTTTTCAATTAATTGTAGGTATCATAGTGGTTGACAGAACAGCCTTACTACCAAGGGATAATTTAATATGACTAAACCGTAATCAAAGCGTTAATAGCCTCAGAATTTAATCTGTGCAGAAGAAGTAGGATTTATAAAAGGGAAAGGACAACCAAGGCTGAGATGAATAATGTTAGTTGTAATATTACAGCTAGTTGTAATAGTATAATTAGTTGTGATATCCAGAATTAAAAATTACACCGCTTTGAGTTCCAGGATGTGTGCCAAAAAGGAGCCGTTAGTCACAGAGATGAGGAACAGTTACACAGCCCATTATCTCATAAACCACGAGGCCCAGAAACGAATCCTAGATGTCACAGGAAAATTGAGACTCGGCATTTTACAGCAACACATAGCTTTTAATCTCAGCCCTTAAACCAGATCCTTTCTGGTTATCAGCATGCTGTGCTTCCCCATTTCCACCCTGAGCAGAGTTTGGAGATGGCTATCCTGAGAAGCCCTCCTGGCTGAGCTTTGCATTTCCTTCACGCTCAGTCCCAAGCTGTCCCTCTTGGCCAGGCTGTGGCAGAGCAAGCTTAGCCCTGGCATCCCAGCCTGCTCCCTTAGAATCAGAATCGTTTAGATTGGAAAAGACCTTTAAGATCACCAAGTCCAACCATTAACCTAACACTGCCATTGCCACCACCTTCCTCTATCCTCACCACAGTCTTGTGGAGAAAAAAAAAAAAAAAGCCCCAAACAACCAAAATGAAAACACATAAAACCCCAGCCTTTTTCTGTTTGATGGTTTGGTTTTGGTTTTTTTCTCCCCTTGCAGGGCGAGGATGCCAGGTGATGGTTTGGCTTTGCCTCCATCAGCAGGTGCTCCATCCTTGCGGGGTTAGGCAGCCCCTGCTGATCCCTGGCTCCACGTTCGGGGCCAAACAGTTTAATTTAGTAACACCCTTCTGAACCCAAAGCGCAGAAGGCATCAATAAATCTAGTATTCAGTATCATAACGTGCAATCAAGAATCTATACAAAAGCAAAAGTGATGTGACTGAGAATCATTTTTTTTTTTTTAAATTATGATGGCAGCCGGCTTTTACCATCTCATTGTTACTCAGATGACAGACACAGAAGCAATTGCTTGAGCGGGTAGGCATTTTCTGAAAAATTACTTTGAATGACCTCTATATTTAAAAAAAAATATTTTAATAGCATTTCCTGCTTTCAGGCAGCAATAAAGAAAGCAAATGCTTTTTCAGGTTGTGCTTATCCTTTTCTCCTTCGTTTCCTCCTACATACTTTCTTTTCTTCCTCTTCTCTCAGTGACAAGAAGAAAAAAGTGTGCTTGTAAAGGAGGAAGACTGGGAAAGAAAAGATAACTCTCTCTAGGGAAAACAGGCAGGAAGAGGAGAAGTAAGGTTAGGATTTTTTTTTTTTTAAAGGGAAATCACATGGGATTGAAGTAACTGGAATTTTTGTGCTCTCTTCACACGCACACATGTACCCCACCCCCTTTTCTTCCTGGTCCTGGCTGACTCACACCTTCTGGCAGGCACGTAGGTGGCTGTTTTGCTGCTGAGGGCTGTTGCTCCACAGGACAGAGTCACCAGAAAGGATGCTCCCGGAAGATGTTTTGTGGAGGGATAAAATAAGCACCAAACGGGGGCTCCACTGCCCCTTCCCCTTGCACTGCTTCCTGGGCACACACAGTCGTTTTGCCACAGCAATGCTGCAGGTTTGCTAACGCTATATTCTCAGTGTTTTATATATTGAGAAAGACACTACTTAATACATCTGGGGAAGTACTTCCCCATAGATGCACAGGAGCCCTGGCGCAGAGGCAATTAAACACTCCAGGCTGCACATGCTCACACAATTACCTTTTGTGACTGTCACTAAATAAATGCTGCCCTGAGCCAATAAATCTTACAATGGCCTCATTTTTCTAGCAATGACGCCTCAGGCGAGGCCTGCGAGGCCCAGAAAGGAAAAAGGTTAACTTTTTCTGAAATTCCCTGGTCCTGCTTATCTGCTTCTTCTCCCTGAACATCTGCCAGCTTCAGACACCTGTTATAAATATCAGTTTGTCTTGCAGTGGTTCCTGGAGTCTGTCAGCAAACCGAGCAATTAGTATTGTCAGTGAATCATTCATTAACTGAACTATTAGGTTTTGGCTAACCCAAGACTAATTGTGTGTTTAATTCCTATCTAGCAAGATCAAATCAATCAAAAAAAAAAAAAAAAGAGACCATGGGTAAATACCAAAGATCAATAGGTAATAAATGAAAACTTTAATTAAAATCTTATCTGAATGCTAACAAAAAACATGAAGTAAAGCAGAGGAGATGATTTTACTTCGGGTCATTCCAACTGTCATCATGCTTTCTCCCCAGTTCAACCCTGGCACTACTTAAGCACATGGTGAAAAGGTTGGAGTAAATTTTTAGCATCGTAAGAAAGAGTCTCTCCCCCCAACCTGGCAGAGACCCCGTGCAGGCACTTCAATGCCACTTCGAGGGTGAAGAGTGACTGTGCAGAAGTGGCACTTCCCTGTGTGTTTTCTCCTGTGAATCTGGAGCTGCAGCTACTGACCTTACTGGCAAGGAGGCAATTTACTGCTGGGTTGCTCTTGTTATCTATGCAGAAGCATTGCAGCTATTAAAGGGGGAGCAGGAGCTAGTTCCCTCTTGTGTGTCATCAGCAGAGGTAAATAACATCTATGCATCTCTGCTGTGCAAACCAGAGAGTAATTAGGGGGAACTGCTCAGGCAGTTAAGTTGATGAGCGGATATCTGTTCCTAGCCCTGGAGGTTCAGGCCCCGTGCTGTACATGATTCCTGCTATGGCTTTTAACATCGTTGGGCCAACAAGAACACAAGACAAAGAAAGCAAAAGCGCTATGGCTGATTTTAAACTATGCTCAGGTACACCACTTTCAACTACATCAAGGCTAAACAGATACATCAAAATGTTAATATCTATCGAGGCCAAGAACGAAAAAGAGACAAAAATAATCACAGAATCCCAGAATGGCAGGGGTTGGAAGGGACCTCCGGAGATCATCTAGTCCAACGCCCCTGCTAAAGCAGGTTCACCCAGAGCAGGTTGCACAGGACATCATCCAGGTGGGTTTAAATATCTCCAAAGAGATCAATCTTATCAGATTGATACACCCAATCCCAGTGTGATCCATTGGGCAGGATTTATTGGCAGGAAAGCTTATGGGCTCAGTCTGCAGGCTATCTGCAAACACCACCAACTTCACAGCCTGCCAAGAAAACTGAAACAGCAAAACTCTCCCCGCAGGATGTGCCAGCCAGGCACTGCCATCCTGCTCGCAAGCACCAAGCTAACATACCTGCAGAGGAGGCCTTGGCAGTGGGCGTAGACAGGAAAAGGATAAACTTCAGAAAGTCCTGTTGACTTTCCCACCCTCCTGCTCCCCTGCCCTATACCCTATTTATGCCATCACCTACCAATTTCTTCCCTCTGGCCATTCCCCTCACCTGAGGGCTCCTTCCCCACCTGAATTCTCTTTTCTGCCTTAGCTCCTTCCTACACTGTCCACCTGGAAAGTGCCTTGGTGCAGTGCTGAGTCTCCACAGAGGCGACGGCAACCCTCAGGGTCCTTAACAGAGACTGCAGGGGCTGGAAGCTGCCATTTCTTACCTTTCTCTCCCCAGGACTTTTCAGACTTCCTTACTGAACTGTGCCATGCTGTTTTGCTCACCAAGGTAACTCATGGCACGATACACAAGCACTGGGCTTCCCTGGTACTTCTATTATCTGGCAGGAATTTCTTTACATTCAAATGCAGAGCTGTACTGTAACCACACATGTGCTCTGATGGCACTGCACACTACCTGCCAGGCTGTGCTCTTCCATCAGCGTAAATAAACATTCAGCTTGGTTACAGCCACTGGGCTTCTTTGAACAAAACAAGACATTTTACTGTAATAGCTTCTACTTTAGAACAAAGCTTTAAGTAATCAGCTTATTTTTGGAAAAAATAAAAATGACCTACAAGCATTGTACAATGAGAGCTTTCACAATGCTGGAAATATATACTGGCTCCACCTTTCCTACTTATTCCATTTTTCTCCCCGAGCCAGGGAGGATGCACCAGGGTCCCTCTGAGCATAGCTGGCTGTGAGGCCAGAAGTGAATGGCGTTTGCACAGGAAGTTATCCAGCCTCCGAACCTTCATCATCAACAATGCTGTATGAGAACAAGCACTGTGGGGTGATTCATAGAATAGAATCATAGAATTGCTTAGGTTGGAAGAGACCTCTAAGATCATTGAGTCTAACCGTTAACCTAGCACTGCCAAGTCCACCACTAAACCATGTCCCTGACCACCACACCTACCCATCTTTTAAATACTTCCAGGGATGCTGACTTGACCACTTCCCTGGGCAGCCCATTCCAGTGCCTGATAACCCTTTCAGTGAAGAAATTTTTCCTAATGTCCAACCTAAACCTCCCCTGGCACAACTTGAGGCCATTTCATCTTGTCCTATCACTTGTTACTTGGGAGAAGAGACCAACACCCACCTGGCAACAACCTCCTTTCAGGCAGTTGTAGAGGGCGATAAGGTCTCCCCTCAGCCTCCTCCTCTCCAGGCTAAACAATCCCAGTTCCTTCAGCCATTCCCCATCAGCCTTGTGCTCCAGACCCCTCACTAGCTTCGTTGCCCTTCTCTGGACATGCTCCAGCCCCTCAATGTCCTTCTTGTAGTGAGGGGTCCAAAACTGAACACAACGTTCAAGGTGCGGCCTCACCAGTGCCCACTACAGGAACACGATCACTTCCCTACTCCTGCTGGCCACACTATTCCTCATACAAGGCAGGATGCTTTTGGCCCTCTTGGCCACATGAGCACACTGCTGGGTCATACTCAGACGGATGTCTACCAGTACCCCCAGGTCCTTTTCTGCCAGGCAGTTCTCCAGCCACTCTTCCCCAAGACTGTAGCGTTGTATGGGGTGGTTGTGTCCCAAGTGCAGGACCCAGCACTCAGCCTTGTTAAACCTCATCCAACTGGCCTCAGTCCATTGATCCAGCCTGTCCAGTTCCCCCTGCAGAGCCTTCCTACCCTCCAGCAGATTGACACTCCTGCCCAACTTGGTGTCATAAATTCAGACCCAGACCGTCAGACTGCAGGTTTGGCTCCAAGCACCCACCTGTTTCTCAGTATCTCCACTGCATTTGCAATGGTAATTGTTAAAAAACTCTTAAACTGAGCTGTGCAGGACATGGGTGCTCCTGCAGGAACTGCAGACTGATGCATTCTCTAGATTGGAAAGCAGCATATAGGTTACCTGATGTGCCATCTTTGTCTTAACCCTATCCTTTGCTTTTGGGGCTAATGAGAAGACAAGCAATTTTTTTTCATGCACATGCACAAGATATGCCAGCTCTTTGACTATCCCCGGCTTATTGCCCCCTAGATCCTGGATCTGATGCTTCTTGCTGCAGCCTGCAGCCAGACAGGAGCCAGCCTTGCATCCACGTCTCCTTTTTTATGCTGACTCCCATTGCACTGGGCTGGAAACTGCCAGCAAAGTGAAGGAGGGAGGGCAGAGGTATTAGCATCCTCTACACATCTGTCCCACAGCCCAGTTCTCAGCTGCAGGTGAGGCTGAAGCCAAAAGACCTAATGAGGCAGAGAAGAGCAGCTACACTCCTGACGTAAAAGGCACGGCAAGCTTTCATCTTCTGAGAGGTTAAAAATAAACAGTTTAGCTTTCAGCAAAGTGGTCTGATTAGAGGCAAAGAAAACTACACTGATTTCCATGGAAATAGAATATTTTGTTGCTGCCACTTGATCTTGTTGAAATGTATTAAGAACACAAAAGAGTGCAATTTCAATATCTGGAAAGTGCTAGTATATTTTAAAATTTTAAATTGGATTGATTTCTTTTAAAAGAAAGCTGGCTGATTTTAGTTTCTTAATTAGTTTATTACCACTAGAAATGGAGCATGCTCTTGTAAGATTATCGCAGGATATTATAGAAATATAGAAACAGCTGCAACCTGTAACAGAAGAGACACAGATATAGGCATTATCTGTACAGACGAATCAGGGACTTAAGATCCTCTATGTCCTTTAGTTCCTCCCTAAAAACAGTGAAGAACTGTTCTTTAAATTATAAATCTTGCCAAATTTAAACCAATTATAAAACAGATACTGGTTTCTATGGAAAAAGGATCAATCCCTAAATTTTGTTCACTTCTTTTAATGCACAAGAATACTTCATAAGAATAAGACCTGCCTACGCATGCTCTGGAAGCAAAACAACTTCATTAGCTCGAGTTCTCATCTCATTGCTGTGGTACATATCTCCATAGGGAGGTTTCTTTCAAATGAACAGTGTCCTATTTCAGTTTAACCCAGATAGTAACAAAATAATCACTCAAAACGGGGCACCATTGTCATGACCTTCACTGTGATAAATACTAAATACAGGTGAATGAAATGCTGCTTTGCTAGTGCAGTTATGTCTATAGACGTGCTGTGGGGTTGGATCGTCTCCAACATTTCACCACATACCAATGGGACATTGCCACAGCAAGGCCCAGTTGAAATTCTAACAAACAAATATTTAAAAAATTCCAAAATAATTGTTCTTAGTTAAAATAACACATTGTGATAATAACAAGAAAAAAAATCCATTTCTTCTTCCATTTCCTCAAAGTGAAATTTCAACAGAAACAATAACCTCTTTAGGTTTTCATTTTGACAGTGTGACATTTTTTTGACAGGAGTTTTATCTTACTGTAATTTTAGGTGACAGAGCAACTTGGGCTTCTAACCAAAAGGCTGCTGTACTTTTTATCTGTATATTATGCTTTCCTACATGCTTGCAACCGGGATGTGCTCTGGTTCCAGTAGTGATGACCCAGGAAGGAAACTAGAGTCAGGAAAGATTTGCCCACAAACCACAGACAACCTCAGCCTGATTTAGGGCAGCTTTCCTCTGCAGACTACTTGAATTAGGTATTGATCAGCATAAATAATCATCGATACTGTGGCTCAAAGGGCTCCTTTTTTTTTTTCTTTTAATATATTGGCCTCATGAAACCAATCCTGCTGTTTTCTTTGTGTTAGGCTGAAGACCCTGTTTGGTTAAGGTTTAATTTGAAAGATTGTCCATGTAAACATGTAGGACTGGATCCACAAAGAGATGTAGGTGCTGAAACATGGAATTTGGGGTGCCTGTTAATTTTCATAGCCCCAACCCAGGTGTCAGAGCTCTTCATTGAACATAGAAGGAAAACCACAAACGACAGCAGCTATGGCAGCCACTCAGTAAGAAATGCTGATGAGTGGAGTGGGTCAGAAGTCCCATTCCTGAATGTAATTATGGGGCTATGGCTAATGAGAAAGCAGAGAGAGCCTATTAGCTGAGGAGCCTGGTGAATACAGCAGTCACCAAGGAGATGGGGGAATTGTTTACAAATGACGACCTGGGTGAGGGTGTGCGTACCCTATTATGGCCATCACAGAATTCTTCCTTTTTTGCCATTTCTCTACTGTTTACAGACACTTTTTGCTATTTCCTGATGATTCTTTCTTCTGAAAGAGGGTAATACTACACTTTCATAGGATGGGTCAGCTAAAAGCTCCTCAGTGTTCGGTACTCAGAGCCACAATCTCTGTGCAAACTTAATTACATTAAGGACTGGATTTAAGAGCAGCAGATCAATACCCGGGAGAGTTGTTAAGGTGAAATACAGAGACCTCATCCACAGATGAAAAGAAGATCACCACGTAATAACGACAGAAAAGGCATCCATCAGCTACATTTTCATTCATTGTGCTACGCCTGGTGAAAAAAAATCCCTGGTGTATTCAGTTCACCACTTTAGTAATTTTGTTTTTAACAATATCTTGTATTCAATCAGCAGACCCTATTAAGTGAAGTATTTTTTGGACACCCGGTGGTTTTCACAGAATCACAGAATGGCAGGGGTTGGAAGGGACCTCCGGAGATCGTCTAGTCCAACCCCCTGCTAAATCAGGTTCACCCAGAGCAGGTTGCAGGTTTTGACTGCATATGTGTCCTTCTATTCCTGGCCAAATAAATTTCTACTTCACTGCTTGCAGGAAGATCACCTGAGGAGAGCAGAGCAGTGCCTGCCAGCCCCACACTTCCCCCAAACAAAGAGTTAGGTATGCATCAGCAACTTTTATCTACAGTCCTTCTTCATACGTTATTTCCCCCTTTATATCACTTGCACAGACTACGCTGCATTTTACCTAGCTAGTTTGGGCTTCACCATCCTTTGCACTACCCACTTTGTGCAGCTTAACCAAGGTGTGCAGGTTGTTCCTGTGCAGATTTTATCATTGCAGTTGGACATCCTCATTCACTCTTGAAATCAAGCCGAAAGGCATTGCCATTTGGATGGTGCTAAACAAGAGCCTCCTTGCAACTTTAAATGGATAGTCGGGAAAATTGTAATGAGGCACTTATGCATAACCTCCAGCACATACCAACAGCAAACCACTCCTTTGTTATGTTGGGTTTTTTTAAAAGCTCGTTTGAAATAAGCCCATTCTTATTTCTTCCGAAGTACTGATAATTGATTTAGACCATCCTGAAATGAATTCAAGCTCAATAAGGGTCGTGGCCTGATGAAGAGGTGCGCCTTCGCTGTGCAGAGGAATCCAGCTTGCTTAGGAGCCTGCAAAAGCCTCTGATCTGCAGGTGGGAGGTTAATTTCCAACGGCCTGATTCAGCAATAAAGAAATAAATACAAAATCCTCCTCAGACCTTTCAGACACAAACACTTCAGAGGCACTGAAAACAGATTAGCTCCCTTCATTATGGGCTCTTTTTTAACAGAAATCTGAAGTCCTACTGTTTTGCCTGAATCAGTCTCTAGTTTTGACTACAGGCATGTGTAGCACAGAGCTATTTACCTATTTATTTAGTGTAGCAGGCTGTAGTTAAACGCATGGTGTGGGTTTTGGGGGTGCTCAGACATGGCAGGGTCCCACGGGGAGGCTAGCTTGCAGCTTCCCTGCTCCCTCCTTCTTACCCCTGTGTCAGGAGGGGGCTGAGTGATGGATAACCCCCCTGGGACACTGGGCAAGACTGGCTTTCCCTGCCTTTTTTTCGAAGCATTAGGGGAGGCAGGAGGAAAAGGGCTTTTCTTAGCTGATGAACAATGTCTGTCTGTCTGTCCATCCCTGCCACCCTTGTTGCTTTTAGCTCACTTTCTCAAAAGCAGGAGTGACTTTGGCTTCCTATTTCTTACCATTCTCATCTGAAGGAAAGCTACAAATAAGTAGTATTTAGGTCAGCGGGATCACATTTATAAGCCATAAATCAAGCCCAACAGACCTTGAACACTTATTTGTAGCTTACAGACCACAACTTTAAATGTCCTGTGAATCCTCATGCTGAATGGCTGGATTTCATTTCGTTGGCATGTAGAAGGCTAATCAGCAAACTCCCCTGGCCCCGCAGGGGTCCGTCGTCCGCCACAGTGACATGCAGCGTGCTGACATGCATTCAGCAGCAAACAGCACATGTAGCATTTTGTTCACAAAATCCCAGCTTCTGTCAAATAAAATTGTATTAAGTAAACGATAGCACTGAGTTGCTGCTGTATTCCCTGTGTGCAGGATGTCTGGTCTTCGATCTGTATGACTGGCTTCGTAGCTTACATCCCTATGTTTTGTCCTCATTACACATGGGCATTTTACTTCACTGGCTGTGTTACCCTTGCCTTTGAATCCCTTGGTTCTCTTGTGCAATGCTTTGTGCCACTCACGGAGATGGAAGCCTGGTGAGTATCTTTTCAGTTAGGGCAAGGACTTCCCCTTCCTGCACATGATCAGATTTCAAAACAGAAATAAAATGAGTTTCTGCATGAGAGACAAACTCAGTCTCCATGTCTGGGAAATAGCAGTTCTCATGAACAAAAGAATGAGAAACTGGTCATGCCCACTTAAAAGGTTTGGTTAACAGAGGCGGAGATGGGTTTGAGACATGTTACTGGTGAATCCACTAAAATAAACTTTCCAAAGAAGTCCACCACCATGCAAACGCTTACATTCAGGAGCAAATATCACTCAAAAATTGCAGCATGCTCACATGCATAACATTTTATGTAGTCAACGTACGCTAGAGCTGCTCCCATTTGAAGTTAGGCAAACCATGACCTGTAGATCTTCCCTTTTCATGTTATGCTTCACCTTCTGCACAGTACTATTTATGTCTGGGCTCTTCTCGGCGCAGACTGCTTGGCAGTTTAAAGAGAACAGTAATTGCTACTTAAATGAAAAGGGGGGCAGGGCAGGGAAGAGGGCAACCTGCCTCTTGTTTGCACAATCCTCTCCCTTTAAATGAAAAAGAATGATGAAATTTGATGCACGTCTCCCTTGGAAGGCGAGGAGCTGTGGGTCTCGGCTGATGCAGCTCTTCTGATGCAGTAAAGCTGTGCTGACGTGCCTGTGTGAGCTGCCTCCAGCTCCTCACTGCTGGTTTTACAAAGATTATGTCACCGATGGCTGTGCTGCGTGGGAAAGCAACATGGCTCCGGGTGCGGGCAGGTAGGACTGCAATTCCCTCCACCACTGCAGCAACAGTCCCTGTTTTTTTGTGTTGTTCATTTACTGTTACAGGGAGGGAAGGGGGATGCCTCTCATGATGTCTTACAGGGGAGCTTTCATGTGTCTTCTGGCAATCAAAAGAGGGGTTTGTAGCTGCCTGGCGGTCAGTAGCGTCCTGCACTGCAGTGACAAGGAGCCTGGCCGAGCTACAGGTAAGAGAAATGTGTTTATTTAGCCATCCGCAACTCCAAAGCACTCAGCCTACTGAGAGAGGGCAAGCGCACATTCAGAACTCACTCCTGGCAGGGGCAAGATCTACTTCAGAAGCACACAGGAAATTTTGTTCTTGGGAGAGGTCTGTAAATTTTACAAAACCTCCCTGCTCTACACTGCCTAAAATATCCATGAGATGCATGGAGGTCAGGGAACAGAGATGACATGTGTTGGAGAGACACAGAAATGAGAGGTGATCCCCTGCTGCCAGACAGGGCAGGCAGAGGAAGAACCACTGAAAACCCAACACCGCCTCCAAATAAGCATGTGTGGAAAACTGGGGGTTCAGTCCTTGTAGCCCTTTCTATGCTGAAACTTTGCAGCAGGGCCAGAGATGAGCTTCTCTGGGGACTCTTTTCCTCCATACCTATCTCACCAGCATCTTTAAAACAATGAAATGGGAAAAAAAAAAAAAAAAAAAGAAGCCTCTGGAAGTGCAGAGGTTTGGGAGAGCAGAAAGTGGATCCCTAGGGATGCCCCGTGAAGTCACTGCACCTGCCTTCTTGAAAAAGAAAAGAAGATTTTTATCACATAGAGATGTAGGTGATTTTCTTTTCCCTTCAAGTGGAATTAGTTAATTTAGGCCTTTGCCTTAATACATCATGGCCCTTTTTCGTAAGTCTGATAGAAGTTATACTGAATTTTTTTACTGACAGTATCAGGTCAAAGTTGGCTCACTGTGTCCCTGCTCTGGAAAAACTTCAGTTATCAGCAAAGTAGAAAACACTGACCTCTCAAAGGGAGCTTCCAAGCAGTCCTACATCCTCCAAAGGACAGTGGGAAAATTGGGCTCGGAAAGGCTACATTTTTAGGTGTCGCAGATAATTTAGCTGAGCTATGGTTGAGACTGCAATTAATGGGGGCTGGTGGTATGCGAGAGGCAGGTTGTGGAGCACATGTGATGTCAGAAACACACTGAAATACCAACACTGTTGTCTGTAATTGCATAAGCGGCTTCTCAAAAGGATGGGGAGAAATTTCCCAGGAAATTGGCTCTCTGAGGTTACAGAGATAACAAGTATTTTCAGAAATCAGCACCACTGCCAGAAAATAAAGTGGAAAACCTCCCCCATGGAAACCAGAGAAGGCAGAGTCAGAAATGCTGGAGTAGGGAAGAAGTAGAGTGATGAGAAAGCCAGATAAATGGTAGGGGAAGACTCCTGTTGTAAAACAATCTGCCGTGGGAAACGTGAAAATTAAGTTGGCTCTTGGAAGAGAGGAATCCCACCCAAAGCTGCTTTTCTGAGGAAGGGGATTATCTTGGCTTGGTTCCCTACAGTTTTTAAATGCACAAGGGAATTTAATTAAGCATTGCTACTTTTCTAATTGTTGAGGCTATTCTCAGAGGCTCCCAAGACTTTCCAGGCTCTACAGCATTGGTCCAGAGATAGGATTTCTCAATTAACAGCAAGGTATGGCAAGCAGTGGGGTCTGGGAATCAGTGCCCTGGTCAAATAGCAACTCCATCAATTTATGAAACACTGAAGTAATTTTGCTGAAATGGAGCCAGCTGAGGGATTTATTTTGCCTGTTTGGTTCCTGCAAATTCACATGGAGTTTTCCATAGGGTATGAGTACAGTTTTTACTTGCTCTGTGCCACAAGCCATCCTGTGGTGCTGCTGTGTGCTCTGCTCTGGGAGGACTGCATTTCACAGGCTCCGAATCCCTTGTATCTCAGCTTAAAAGTGGGAGGTAACACTCAACCAGCTTATAGGTTAACAGCTTTCACATTCTCTGATGGAAAAAAGCCACTGTATTATTAATTAAACTGGTTTGGCCTTGAATGTAGGTTTACGATCTGTTCAGAATCCAAAAAAAAAAAAAAAAAAAAAAAAAAGAGTTGATGGTTGGGGCTCCACTGGTCTGTTACTGGGACTTGCAAGTGTACATCTCCATACATAAAAGACATCTGATTTTTTTGCAGGTGTGCCTTCAAATTGAAGAAAGCTGACAGAGCAAGTGCTCAGAGCTTCCCAGGCTTGTTAAAACAGTCCAGCCTTGATATTACATAAACGGGAAATAAAAAACAATTAAACCCCCTTTAGCCTCATTGCAAGCTTTTGCATTTTTCTACTCAAAAGTTCAGTCAAGTGAGCAACACAATGTGACCACAGATCTAAGATTAAGAAATTAATAAAACATTCCTATGGCAAGATGCAAGCTTTACCCTCCTTCCCATGCCTCCCCTGCTTTGACTGCCCTTCTGACTCTCAGTTATGTAATTTATCAGCAGAATCCTCAACTTCTGGGCTCCAGATAGGAAACCAAATACTCTTGGTCAGGGATTTCATCCCATGTGATGTCTTCCACCATGGCAATGACTCTCTTTGGGCAGTGTGTCAGCCTGGGAGAAAAGGCTAAGCATGGAGATGTCCTACCACACCACCAAGCGGGGCTATTTGTGCCCAGGCACCTGATACCACCTTGCATTGAGGAGAGGCTGTTACACAAATCACTTCATGGCAGCACAGTGAACAGGTACCTGAACCAAAAAGCAAGCTCATAGCAGAGGAGGGATCCCTGGGAGTTGGTTGCCAGCTGGCACTCATATGTAACGTGTCTCTGAGGCCAAGCGTGGCTGGTGGGAGGATGTGGGACATGCTCCGGATGTTGCACCCTGCACCATGGGTACTGCTCAGCCCAAGTGCTCAAAGGCAGAAATACTAACACTAGCCAACAGGACCACTGCAGGGTCTCAGACTTTCATACAGTCTCACTAGTACGTATTTTCTTTATTTTTGTAAACTGACGGACTATTCTTGCTGAGCCCTCCTCTACCTTCTTCCTCCTCCAAAATGACCCAACAACCTGAAGCAAACATATGGAATTGAAATTTCTGATTGAACAGTAGACTTGTTACAAGATTAATAATAAGGGATGGAGGGTGTTAGGCAGCTACAAGTATCACTACAAGCCCTTCCGATAACAACAGATTCAGACCAGTGTATCACGTCTTACGCATGTATATATATTAATAGCTTGGATCTCTTCTGGGATTTGGCAGGAGATCTAAAGTTGTATTAATGTCTTTTTCTTGCCTCATCGATAAAAAACAAACCACCACTAAGCAAGGTCCTAAGCTGTCATGAATTCTTTCTAGACATACTGTAATTGCTATTCCAAAAGGAGCAAAGTGCAGAGACTACAACTGTAGAAAAATAAAAAAGAAGTGGTTATGGAGATTTAAAGCAAACAATACCTGCGTTATGTCCTCCCCCCTCCAGATGGCTCATGCCTTAACAGCTTTCTGCTATTGCTTTTTTTGTTTTTATTTGATCTGAGTAACTTATTGATTTTTTTTTTTTTATGGCATGACGTGATGAAATCTGAACAGATGTTACATTTCACTAATGTACAGCTCCCTTGAGCCAATATCAATTTTGTCTATGATGGCTTTGCAAGGGCAAAGATCAGTTAGGGGCCTTTCCTCTTAGCTCTGTCACAACCTCCTGAGTTTTCAGGACACTTATAAATAAATCAGGTGTTCACATTTCAAGCAATGAGCCAGATTCTGAAGGCTTTCTCCTGTCCCATGAAAAGAACTTTTTACTTGAATGATATTTCAATCAAAACTCGTCAAAGATGACCTGATCCAGTCCTTGAATATGAGTAGAGCATATATAGTATCTGCTGAGTGCGCACTGGCTGTTTTTCAGGGCTCGGAAAGATGCTACAGTCTGTACATGCGCAACTCATACCCTGTGGTATATGCTCATCCAGCCATTGACCCTACCTTCAGCTTCATTTGGGACTGAGTTTCCCCATGAGCCCAGCCTACCCAAAGGCCAGCAGGATAACTTCTTTCAGCATGATGATCTGCTGTATAGACAGTTTCTAGGGGCAAGACCATATCACACACGGTATATTTCAGCTGGCTGACCTTCCTTGCTAACCCTATTTCTCCACTTTCTGGGGTAACACTGGCTAATGTGGAGAATTAGGGTCACGGTCTTTCTTCCCTTCTGGACTCCTCCTCCCTTTCTGGGCAAGAAGGGACTACAACTTGAGACTTCTTGGGAGAGAGTTTGCTGCTATGACAAACCCTCCTGGGCCCTGAGAGAGATGCTGTGCTTCCCAGAGCCCACCCAGGAGGAGAGCCCTCCCCAGGGACATTTTTGGCACGTTAGCATTACCACAGGACCCAGCTACGCTGTCAGCTCATTGACAGCTGCAAGCAACTTCCCTGGAAGGTTGTCAGGCCAGGACCAGAAGTCACAAATAAATTTCCATATGTTGTCAGGATGAATTTCTTTTATCAGTGTCTGCAGCAATGTGAATTTGAACTCAGTTCTCTGATGGACTAGGTAGAAAAAGCTATTATTTTACAAATACAGGACAGACTAGTCTGTGAAAATCTCTAATTACTATTATTATGTTTTACCGAGTCTATGCTCCCACACTTCCCTGTAGCCTTAGCTGAGCCCACCCAAATTCTATTATCTGACGTGATTTTCCCACATAGCATCTGCCACTTCATCCCTAATAACAAACAAAGGTATTAGCTTGACAGGCACTCCCCTTTTCTTTTCATTTATTTTTTGGTTCAGAGTACAATGCAAAGCAAGATGAAGCCTCTCTTGCTTCTGCCTCTGATGAAGCAGAAATTGTCCTTTGGAGGCAGGGCTTAGAAGTGGCACTAAATCAAGGCAGGGGGGAAATGCAGATGAGGTCTTTAGCCAGGCTGTCAACAGTGCCACCAACCCCCACTGAATCTTCCCCCTTTCTTTGCAACTGACAGCTCCTTCCCACCATTTCTCTATATTTATAGTGGGTTAAACAAGTACATACATGAAGCACATCTGGCACACAGCCAGATCAGAGCCTCGGTCTCGCACGCAATTACAGATGCAAAATACCTTATTTCTCACTGAGAGGGATCCAAGGGGGCCGCAGCAGAGCTGGCCTTGGGTTGCATTTGCACTGGGGCAGGTTAGGGAGTCATTACATGATGCTTTCTGCTGCAAAACCATGAGGCTGAAACATCCAGCTAATCACTGCAACATTTTCCACCAGAATCATGAGGTCCAGAAGAAGCTGTTGGTCCAGTGAGATACTAAAGGAGAGTGTAAGGGTACATCAGGTCCAGAAGTCACCCTTTGCTTGGCCAATACTCTCAGTCTCCTTGCATCACTCACCCCTAAATGAGTCTGAGAAGATGGAGCATAGCACACACCACCTGCAATCCCCATGGCCTTCCCAGAGAGGGTGGTCCAGAGAAATACTCCTATGAGGACATCTGGGGTGAAAACACCTTTCCTTCCTTCCACCTCCAAGTTTGAGAAATTAAAAATATCAAAATTAAGTCCTCAAGAGTAGGGAGGAAAATCCACACAATAAAGTCTGAACTTTCCTGTTTTTTTTTCCTTCCTCCTCTCTAATTACTCAGCTCTGAAATGTCATGGAAACAATTTTTTTTTCCACAGCCATACTTACTAGGTAAGACATCTGAAGCTGAAGTATTATCTTAAAAAAAAGAATGAAGCAGTGGGACTGACGTTGATCCTAGGCTTACGCTATCCTAAATTTAAATGCCAGTTCTGCAAGAAACCTGAAACGCATTACCTGGGCTCTGGGAAGTTAAAAGGAAAAAAAGTAACTTTTTACTTCTTTTGCAAACTGTGAGGATTAAGATGCTAGGGATTATGAGTTTTTCAGTTCTTCAGTAATGTCTTTCTTCATCAGCAAGATCTGGCAAGATTAGGCGACTAATTTACTTACTGATGTGAGAAAAGTTTAAGTTCAGAGGATTTTTCTTGTCCTTACCTGAACTCCCACTGAAGAGGAATTTTTCAACTGAACAATGATTGATTCAAAACCAAGTTATAGGTCTCAAGGGAAGGATGTTTAGGGTTTTAATTCTCAACAGTCACGACTAATTCCTTAGTGAAAGATGCCATGACACCAAAAGGAGGAAATTGGTTACTTAGATTGAAAACAAGCTGAAAATTTGTCACAAAGAACAGCTTAAAAAGGTGGCTAAAAAAGCCAACACATTATAAAGTAGAAACAAACTCAGCAGCTAAGAGAAGGGAAGAAAAAAATAAAGTCACAGATCTGTGGGATTAATTTCTCTGATAGATTTTCTGCTTCCATCCACTGCAATTAATTTTGGGTCAGATGGTTTGCATCAGGCTTATTTCTCTTGATCCCCAAGAGTCTTAAAGTTATAAGGCTGGGTAACGATCTTTAGCCCCCTGAGAGACTTTAACACAGTTATGAGAGCCTTCTTTGGGAAAGCAGCATGGTTTTCATCACTAGCTTGACTGGCTCAAATCTGCAGAGATTACTTAAAATCAGAGACCTGGAACCTCTCAGGGGTTTCTTGACAGCCTCTTCCAAACTCTGGCATTGTTCAGCTTGAGAATGCTTGTTTTATGGGATTTCCTATGAGAAGTCTAACTGCAGGTAACATCTTGAAAGCCATGGAGGATGTCTGAGATCAAGAAATATCCCTCTCTCCCATGTCACATGCCAGCATCTACACTGAGCAGGAAACTAATGACCCTTCCTGAGTAATAGCTTCTCTAGAGGGGAAGTAATTAGTCATACTCTCTAATATTGCAAATGTAATAACTTTGATAAGAAATGGAATATAGAAATATTGCTCCAAAGCATTTCCCTGTAATATTCCAAGGTACTAAACTGGCTTTTGGGTGTTTCTCAGCTTCCTACCTTGTGCATAATAGATGAAGCACTCACAAATACCACCAAGCAAGCAACGGGTACTTTATCGTAGAGCTGACAGCACTCCATGGGACACAGAAGCATGTGATAGAGGTTGCCACTTTCTGTGTGCACCCACATCACTGCTGCTGCTCTCTTCTTTTCTCCCACGTCATCTTCTGGATCTTCTTCAAGCATATTCTTGAAAAGCACCTCAAAATTAATTTTACACAACCCAGGTAAAACTTTTTGAAGTACTGCAGCGATGTCGGGAGGCCAGCACTCATTTTCAAAAGAGATTTGGGCTGGCATCCAAGGGGATATTTAGGTGCCAAACACCCATTTGGTGGAAGCTGAAGGCAAGGATTTCAGTGCCTGAGGCTGCGAGTGTAGCGATAGCCCCAGGCACTCGCAAGGCTCCTGGAGGATCACAGGCGTGGGCTAACTCTGTCGCTGCGATGTTCTCGGCAAGCACAGTGTTGCGGCTTGGTGGATGAACTGCTCTTATAAGAAACCTGGGGCCATTTTGCATTCCTCTCTGAATAAGACTTTCATCCAATCCCAAATGCTCACTCCACTAAGATGAATCACACTCCCATTCCTTCTCCATTGTTGCCAGAGCTCATTTCCCTTATTGTTCTTCTGTAAATTAGGGTAATTCATTCCGAAATGAAATTCAGCCCTATACAAAGGCCTTGGCAAACCTAAATGCTGTTGAAGAGAGCATGGGGGATGCCAGCCTCCCTAAAAAGAGGGAATTTCACTGTAACTTCTTTTGGCCAAGTTTCAAAATTAATTTTGAAGTGAGCTCTTTAGAAACACAATCTCTGTGCTTTAGTTCACCTTAATTATTAAAAAAATATGCAAAATCTATTATTTATTTCCTCCTTTTCCTTGCTTATTTTTCTCTAATTATTAATAATTTTAATTAACACCAGAATTTCTCAACAGCACGTCATCTCCTTTTTCATTATAGGTGTTAATTGAAGACTCAAATAAAAGGTGAAGAAGAAATTGAGGTAAACATCAAAAGTAGCACAACACTGTTGGATGTGCGGAAGAACAATTACTTGCACAGTTGTCTTATTAGGGCTTTGGTTGACGTATAAGAAAATTTTAAAACTACTTTTTTATACCCTCCTACCTATAAGTATTATTTGTTTTAACAATATCTACACATCAAGCTTTTTTCTTTTCTTCCAAAGAAGTTATTTTTACTCAGATATACCTTGTTCAGAACAGCTCACAGTCAGATCCAAAGCACACTCAGAACCTAAAAGCCAATCTATGTTTTTCCTTTCAGTAATGATTTTGGAAGATTTTATCAGTAAGTGGCACTATTCACACCGAATATTGAGGGCTTCTAACATCTTGACCTAATGAATGCCAGTTATCCCTACGTACATCCATATGCACAGGTACGTATAAGTTGCATGTACATCTGGGCACAGCAACACTTTCTACTGATTATATCCCAGAACCAACATGCCCTGCTGAAACACAGAAGTATAAAAGTGAAGAATACAGAATTACAGAACTTTATCGCAAAAAGTAAAGTTTGGGAACAACTGTGACGTTCAGCCAGTGAAGCCTCAGAAACACTGGGCACCTTGGGTAAGAAAAGGAGGCAGGCAGCATCTCTAAAGGCCAGCTGTAGCATTCAATCCTATCTCGCAACAGCAACAATTTCATATCACTTAGTCAGAGGTCAGAAGAAGCAGGGAAACAACTCAGTGAAACAAAAAATCCCTGAGGCTTCCCAGGACATGGGGAGGTCAGTAGGTAGGCATTTCCCAACAGCAAGTAGGCATTTCAGCACTCGGTGCAGGGGTGAGGAGGTACCCAGAGCTGCCTGAGACCATACAGAGAAAGGGCAAGGGCAGCACTGGTAATCTCCAATGCTTTCTTGTTCTGCCTAGGGGTTAAACATGGTTGCAGTCCTGAAAGCTTAACCAGCAAGGATGAGAAGGTTGCCAGTCTGTGGCAGTAGGAGCTATAACCTCTTCAGCTGCTGCAACTTAAATCCTCAGGTGGGTTTACTGGCACATCTGCGCCCTCAACCCTCACTGCTCATAGCCCCGCATATGGATGCAGCAGAAATCCATGCGACAGAGAAGTAGAGCAGACAGCTCAAGGTGGAAATCTCTCTTATTTTCCCAGCTTCACCTGCCAGAGCTTGTGAGTTGGAGCACCCCATCCTTGTCCTCAGCCATGCCAAAAACAGGACCAGAGTATAATGCGGCTGCTGGTCTGATCTGCCTTCAAGGCGTACTGTCCCCGATGTCATCCTTCCCTGCTTTCCCCTAAAGCTCAAGAGCCCCTTTGCTACATCCCAGGCACCGGGAGGCACTGCTTGGCCTGGCCAAGCACCTCTCTATCCCACCAGCGCTGCTTGGCCTACGCACCCTTTTGGGTTCAGGTGGGATCTCTCCAGCCATGGGGATGCAGAAGGGCACTTTCCCCTCCCTGCCTGCCAGAGAGCATGGGAAGGATGGCCAAGGGCTGAGGACACTCGCCCACATTGAAAATTGTCATTAATATAGAAGGATAAAGCCTATGGCAAGCAAAGATATATCTTTAGATAATAAAGAAAATAATCAGACATCTGGTAGATCATAACATGTCCCTTTTCTACCCAGCACTGACCCAGGAAGTGCATGAATATTTATAAGAGCTTTGTCCATACTAATTCTGAATGATAGTCATCTCCATTTTATAGCTTCCATATGTGCTCTTACTGCCTTACACCACACTGTCCTTACTAGTTACAACACATAAAAGAATTAAGACTTCTTTATTCTTACTTGCAGGTCAGATTTTCTCTCAATAACATCTAATTACGCCCTTGTCTATAGCCTCAATCCTTTTTATTCTTGTTTGAAATCCTTACAGTTTTCATTCTCCATCAGTTTTCCTCCACATCCTGCTGCAACGTCCCGACCTGAGAAACACTTGGTGCATCCAGACAGCGCTGAGCCATTTCCCAGCGCAGGGACCCAAGTGCAGTGCAAGCTCTCACTTCCATGGCTGCTGGCTCTGCTCCCACACAGCTCCTTGGAAAAAGCAGTCTTTGCTGCTGAGGCTTAGGGCCTCTCAAACATTCAGCCATCCTTTCAGATCTGGCATTTTCAGTTGTTTTAGAGAAAGGTTCCTGCATTACAAATTCAGACTTAGGTGACAGAGAAATGACACATCTCTCTAGACCGCTCTTTCTCTATCACTGAATTTTCCCTAAAATAATTCATCACTTCCCATCTATGTTAAGTTTCTTAATAATTTGTATATGCCCTGTGTTCTTTCTTGGGGTTTTTGGTACATTCTGGTTTGTGTTATTCAACATCAATATCAACTTGCTTTTTAGTAGGTTTTTTTTAATAAAAAATAAAAATACAAAGCAGACTAAAGGCTGCTTCTCTCCTGTCCCCACTTCCTAATCCAGCACAACTCTCCATCCCAAAGAGAAACAGCAAAATAATTTGCTGGGCAATCCCTCAGGAAAGGTTCACTCAATTTAACTACAATATTTCACAAGCCTTTCCAACTTAAGCCCTCAAAAAGAGCCTCAGGAGGAACACTGCTGCATGCAAGCTCAATGCTTCATTTTTCTAAAGAAGTCCTTGTCTGCCCATTAGATGCTCACTTCATATTGGTTTGGTCCCCTCTTACCCCTTCATAGCCAGCCCCCTCTCCTTTCCCTCCACATTTCATGTAAACGAGCAGATTGCTTATGCACACACTCCCCCAACCCCCACCCCCTGCCTTTACCATCTCCTTAACCTGTAAAGAGATAGGAGAAAATAAGATTTTTGGAGGCAGGTTGAATGGGCATGGAGAGTCTGTACCGGATTGGGTGTTTGCGGCACATCCTGGCAGCTCCGACAGCCACCCAGAGCATGATGATGAAATTCCCCATTTTGCTTGCCCTCGTTTCACTCTGCTTTTTGACTACTCAAGCTTTCTATTTCATTGCTTCCCCTATTTCCCTGCCAACTTTCCTCAATTCCCAGCACTTGCTTTCTTTCAACTCCTGCATACTCCCCTGTGAAATGTCACTCCCCTCTCTCGTGGGTTTTCTTCTTCTTCTTCTTCAGGGTTTATTTTCTTTTTCTTTTTTTTTTTTTTTTCTAATTTCCATTTTTCCAAAAGGAACTAAGACCTGTTCTGCTTTAATTACTGCTCAACTTAGCATCCTCCAGCCTTCTTCCAACCCCTTTCATTTTCACTGCTTCCTCCCAGTGGACCTGGCCCACTCAATTTTATAATTCCCTAAAATTTACTTTCTTAAATGTAGTGCTATGTGCATAATTCATCCATAAATTGAATTTGTTTCCTTCTGGGATAATCATACAATCTTCCGTAGCACTTTTTTTTTCTTTTTTTTTTAATCTGTTGTTCTTCTTTCTTTCCTGGTAATTATATACATAAAGATACATATTTGGGGCAGGAAAGTAGAAGAGAGCAGATCAATGTTTCAAACCCTTATTTCCTTCTCCTTACAAAGACTTTCCCCTCTTCCCAGAACCAAATACTGTTCATCTAATTCAACAGGACTGGCATTTCTAAGCAAAATAAAGCAGACATTGTTTTACAGCAAAATATAAGTTCACCAGAGCCAGATCGTGAGCTGATGTAAATCGGAATAGACCTATTGTCTTCAGAGAAAATGCATCACTTTCTAGCAAAAAACCCAAATTAAAAAGATCACTGGAGTTGTGCGATATAGCACAGCTCAGAATGAGGACTGTCTTTAAATCTGTTGGGTTTTTTGTTTTTCTTTCTCTTAAAATTATGAGCTAACTGACATCGCATTATTTTTTGAGCCATTAATAGCATGGAGTCTAATTCAGAAGCAAAGCTAACGCACAGGAAAACCAAGCGGCACAGATGACAAAATTATCACACCTTCCCTGGTACTGGCAAGCGGAGTGAGGGCTGAATGCTTGCACATGTGGCTTACTTGCATTAGTGTGAAAATCAGTGCTTTGGGAAAAAAAATACCGTATTTTATTATTCAGATCGGATTCCTCTTTCGTGTCAATTCATGACATGACATCCATTTTTGTGAGTCTTTCCTGTCAGGAGTGAAACGTGCTCACATGTATCTTTGATATGGTTTTATTTTTCAAATTATCACAGGACAAACAGAGATGAATAACATCCATACGAATGTGTTGCCTTTCTATGTGCTTACTTCACAGTAAGTGAGGAGAGAAAACCAACCCAAACAGACAGAAGATATACAGAGCATGACTATTTGTAACATATATGCAAGGAGTTTCATACAGCAGAGACATATCCCCAGACTCCCTGCTGCTTCTATAATACAAGTAAGAAATATAGAAGTACCTCATAAACCAGCTTGTTGGATTTTATTGCAAGAAATCCATCAGCCATCGTATTACCATGCAAATCCTCTTATTGCATTGTCTGACAACAGCTTTTCAAAGAAAAAATAAAAAAACCCCTAACAACCTGGAAATAAATTCATTCTTTCATGCGTGTCACCAGCTCCCATTAACAGTAGCAGGAGTTTCTCTGCAGGGACCTGTCAAGGTGAGAATGGGCTCCCCACCCATCTCCCCTGCTCAGCAGGCTAAGTTGTGAATTGCTGCATATATATTCTTTTTCCCCGCGACAGATTAAAGCAGGAAGCCAGGAATAAAAGACATTTAAAAACCACAACAACCCAAGAATCAGGACAGTTCTATAACATAAAGGTGCAGAATTACGTGTCTGCTTGCTCTTTGACAGCCTCCTGAATTAGCGAGACAAAAACATCCCACTTTTCTATGCTGCATGGCTCTCAGAAGGTGCCCATCAGCCCACATCTGGCCAGCAGGACAGACTTGCAACTTGTGAGTGGAATATGCTGGAAATTGTATTCATCTTTTTTCATATAAAATCTCATTTCCCAAAAAATGTAGTTTCCTGATGAAAAATTTCAAATCCTTTTCCTAGTACAAACTTTCATAAAACAGATTTCTTCTGAATTCTGTATTTAAATCAGAATCAGTCAACTCCAAATAGCTCCAGAGATAAAGACTATTTGTAGTCTTTTTTCCTTCTTTCTAGCCGGAATTCTTTATAACTTATTTCCTTTTTAAGAGCAAAGTAAACATGAAACACCATCACTTAAATATTACATAAAACATCAACCCTAGAGGTCCTCTGCCTTTTCAGAAAAAGTCACCGTTACTTTTTCATGTTTTTGAGTTTTCCTATCCTCTGCCACAACTTGAGAGACTCAAAAGAATATAGAAACATTGCAGTCTAAAGAACAAAGCTTTTAATTTCACTTAATCTCATTGTTCAAGATGATGAAAAGAGTCAATCCTATACTACTTTCCCCTTTCCATACCATAAAAGCAGCTAAAAAGTGAGATTGGTTTCCAGGAATACAGCTTCTGGTGCTCAGTGCCAACATCAGTTATAATCGGTAACAAAGATTCCGTGAATCTACAAACACCATGGGAAATATTCCACTAGCTGCACTGACAGGCTGCTCTTAAAATGGCTTGCCCCAAGCAAGTTTTGTGTAGATCCCCCTGCTACTATAGTGTCTTAGACCTTGCAATATCTTCAGCGCATGTATCTTCACCGCAGTGCTACAGGTCAGGGAGGTAATATTCTCCATATTTTCCCGGTTTTACAAAGATGAAAGGGAGGTGCACCAGCAATTATCTGCTTCACACTTTTGAAAAATCCGACAAGGAATTTAGCCACCAAAACCAGTGATTCCTCTGTTTCTCAAAATTCTGGCCTCCACCATCAGAACAGAAATTTCAGTCTGGAGACTGAGCTTGGCTGGGGGTTGCATGTGCCACACAACCACTCTTATCCCCTCACCTCCTCTCCCTGCAACCAGCCCTGGCCACAGGTCTGGGGAACAGACGTGTGTTGTGTTGCTTGGAACTCAGCTGTTGGCATCGGTCTTTCTGCAGAGACCATCTCCACCTGAGCAAGGCTAGAAGGAGAATTGACCATAGCAAAAATTCACAGCCTTCCTCTGGTCTGGCCCTTGAGCAGCCATCCCAAACAAGTCTGCCATCGGCCAAGCTGTGGCGTGGCTGCCACCTCCATCAAACACCACCTTTGCAGCTTCCCTTCCTCCAAATGATCAAAACTGGCAGCACTCCCCTGGCCCTGTCACATTGATACGCTGTATGTAGAGACTTCGTTAATATTTTGTATTTGCCAATTCCTGCCAGCCTATATAAACAAGAAACAGCTTTTTAATTAATGGTGCTGAATAAACAGAAGCAATAGAGGAAAAAAAATAGCTTGCCACCCCACTTTAGTGCCTATGGAGCTAGAGACCACGTAGGGAGGCTTGGCCATCAAATGCATCATAGGGTCAAGCTGTATTTTGAATTTATCCTTTCAGTAATGGTGGGAAGATAAAAGATAAAGTTATAATATCATATAAGATGTAAGAAAGTTAAATGGCACATAAACAAATCTGATGCTATGTTTGACCTATGGGGGAGGGGAAGAGCTGGATATACTGCGTGCTGTATATCTTCTAGGAGACAAATGAATTGGTGATTGGAAACTTATTCATTTACTTCATAGGCTTCTGCCATTCGCTAAATGGCAGGTAATAAACCTTACTGGATTTCATATTTTGTGGGAAACGACTCTTTCATAGCTTTGTCCCTTTAATGGGTACTCATTTAGGAAAGTGCTATATAGGTTTTATTGCACCAAAAGGAATAAAAGATTTTAAATGAATCTTAATGCTCTCTCAAAGTGCTAGAGTCAGGGACTTCAAGCTGAATTCACAGCTAGAACCAGAATCTTTCATAAGCTTTTTAATGTATGGAAGGAAAACTTTGGGGATAGAAGTATTTTAACAAGCCTTAAGTCTCCTTTCTTCTTTGATTTACACAGGCAACCTCTTTCACCTCGTCTCAGTCTTCCTTCTCTTCAACTTTCTCTTAAACCCCCTTACTCTCTTCCTCCTTTCCCTCCTCTCCTCTCCCCTTCTGGCCAATATACTGGTTCCCACAATGAACACAGTTTTCTTCCCCTCCTATTTCAAAGGTGTGTCTCTGGAGCTTACTGTTTCTAGTTTTCATGTATTGTTTTCCCCCACAGGCTTTTATCAACACATCTGGGAATCATAAAATAACATGGTCTCCTTTTCTGGCATTATTGTTCCTGAATAGCAGAAATACCATAAAAGCAAGAAAAACCTCTCGCTCCCCTGCTTTCTGAGGCTCACAACTAACTTCCCTGAAGCAAGTCAAACTGACAATCTCACGAAGGTTTCCCACAGATCTAAAGACACAAAAAAGCTGCTCTAATACTGCTCCAAACTTCCAGTGTTTATTTCTGTGTTTGTTATATACAATCTCATTCTACATAGGTATATTTTACACAGACAGCTACTTTCTGCATATACGTCCCTGCCAAGCCTGAGATCCTGGGAAAGACCAGGTATCCAACATGGATGAATTTTCTCCAGATGGTGTCTACTCTCCTTTGCCTACCTTTGTTTTTTCTCCTTTCTAACCTGATGCCATTTGCAATTCCTTCCCCACTCCTTCTGCAAGTTTTCCTGAAGAAAATTAAATTGCTCACGATAACAACAACTCTGGCTTCCTCATATGCATACACCTAACCTCCGTGAGCAGATTATGGAAGACGAACCAGCCAGTATTTCTGAGGCTCAGAATCTAGGATAACGCACAGTTGAGAAAAGTAAGTCTTCCCATTAATTTCAATTTCTCAGGCCTGCAGTGTAACCTTAAAATATGCCAAGTACTTATGAGATGAGTTAATCTGAGGTGAGCATGCCAACTCCTTGTAGGACTGGGACTAGCTGTAGAAAAATCTTTGAACATGCAACAACATCCCTGGAATTTAATCATACAAAATGGCATTTTTCGGTTTCAAGATATGGGTATACAATCAAGAGCAATTTAGTTAGTGAGGTGTAGCAAGTTACCATCTGCTAGATGAGCCATATCTGCTAACTGAGCTGCCCTTTGAGTTCGCTCCAGTTGCAGAATAAAACATCTTTGCTTAAACCACTGTAAAATGCAACAAGTTCATAGCACACACCTCTGCCTGTACATATCAAATTCACAGCTGAGTGGTTTTAAATGGCTCACATAGGCAGCTAGCAGTCAGCCTCCAGGTAGGTGATGAAACTGCCAAATTCTGTTCTTATTCAAATCTTTTAATTCCAGTTCAGTAATAAACCTCCCTTTCAATGACTCAAGGAATAATTTCCTTTGTCTTACATATCTCAGCATCTAAAGAAGCTCTGACAAGAAGCATACCTAGAGTTTCCGATATAAATATATCATAAATCTAATGTTGTCAAGCATGGTGGCATTTTTATTTTATTTTCAAAGAGGATTTAATCTAAGTTCCCAGGGGATTCTTCTCTTGTGTCATAACAAAGTCTGGCTTGTAATGGATTTCCCATTTTTCTTTCTATCTTGAATAATGACAAAATTGCTGCACAGAGAAGTAGTGTTCTATAATATGTCACAAAACGCAAGCGGGAAGTGACAGTTGTCTTTGAAAGGCTGGGCTCAGCCCAAGCCCCGATTTCTGGAATCACAGGCACTAAATTATTTATTATCTCCCCACAATCAGTCTCCAGCCAGACTTCGAGCACAGGAAAAGTCCATATGTAATACGAAAGAAAAAAGACGACGAGGGGGAAATAATAAAAAAATAAATAAATCAATAGGTAGCACTTAAGGGCCAAACTTTCAATTGATGTAATGTTGATATAAAACAGCCAAGAATCTGGTTCGCAAATATCCATCTCTACATGTCCTTCTAAAGAAAAGGCTTTTTATATTAAATTTATGGTAAGTAATAGGATGTAATGGAATTCATGTATCCTTCAGGGAAAAAGGCTCCTATTATATTCCATTATAAACCCTTATGTATCAAAGGACTAAAAGCCACTTGTCTCTTCAATGCCATAATTTTCTTCAACAAATTCTAGAATCCTTTCACTGCTATAGAGCATCCTCATAAAAGACTAATATTTTTTACTGTGCTTTAGATGACTGGATCTGTTTTGCTAGCTCACAAATTGCATTGGACTTTTCTAGCAGAAAGAAAAACTGGTGCTCAGTGTACACAAAATTGTGTTTGCTACTAAAATAAAAAATAAAGACATTTTTCCTGGTGTGTTTTGCATCATAGACCTCAGGCAAGAAGTTCAGAGCACAGTAATTAGTGAGTGAGCGACGTTGTGCTTATGGTACCCTGTGTTCTGTAACATTTATTGTAGTGAAAAGTCGTCATGGGAACCTGGAGGTAATACTCCTCATGTCCTGATCATATTTCACCATGCAATTACACAAATGCTAATTTGTGGTGTTGGCTGTACCCTTGAACGGCACAGGCCTTTTATTAAGAGAGGTCATTCCCTACCAAGCCTGGTCAAGACCTAAGGCCCCTTATATGTTACTCCTGGAGGCTGCTGCCTTTGCTCCCTGCTTCACTTTTGTCTTTGCTGTAGCTGATATCAAAGCACTCTGTAAGGAGGGTGGGATCATTATTTCCTTTCAACACATGAAGAGGCTGAGCCACAAACCAATGACTTGCCTGTGCTCTGCCAAATGCTGGTGACCAAGGCAGATGCAGAACTCAAGTCCCTTGAACACTTAGATATCCGCCCCAAAGTCCATAGGGGCAACAACAGCGACTTTCACCAATGGCTTTGGCGAGCATGCCTTTAATCAAACATCTCGCTTTAAAAATTTCTAGTGCGTGCATCTCATTAACCAGATCTGATTTCTCCTCAAAGCTTGCATTGCACAGCTCCCCCATCTTCTCTTTCCTCCAAATGATTCAGTCCCACCAGCCCAGCACATGAGCTCAGGGGCTCCGCAGGGTAGCCCTGCTTTGCACGATGGCAGGACAAAGGCTCTCATCAGATGTCTGCACGAGTTGGACAGTGCCGAGGCTCATCAGCCTCACAGCTGAGCTGCTCCTGATGCTATCACAGAGAGCAGGTGAGGGAGTTGTGTAATTGTTCTGAAAGCATGCCAAGCAGCTCATTTACAGAATTAAACAGTCCATAGTATAATTAACACAGGGAAAACCGCATGGTCTTCTGTTACTTGCCACACAAGGTAGCTCGTTTCCTCATCCTAATGTGACCAGGAGGAAAGGGTCCATGCAGACAGGGTGATCACTGAATGCACCTGGAACTCTATCCTGCCCCATGTCTCAAGCTATTCAGAAGCATTTGTGTTGCTTGAATAGATGCACAAAGTCTGGGCAGAGAACTCATGGGACTCTAAAATGAAAAGGAGGAACTTGGGGCTGCAAAGCTGATCACTGCAAGACCCAACTTCAACATATCTCCGTGCTGTCTACTTAAGAGCCTCCCCTCTGCCATGCCTTCTGCCATCCTCCCCCGCTATAGCACAGAGCCACCAATGACAGCAGCCCTGCGCCAGATTGAGATACTCTCAGTTTTCAGCATATCTTTCTCTGATGTTTGTGGCAGACTTTTGTTCCGTACCAAAGAGCACTGAGTCCTTCTGAAAATCCAGCTGGTTTCTTGTTCCCAGCTCTGATGTGAGAGAGAACTTCCCACAGTTCTCAGCAAACGCTGGGTCACTCTCTGAGCTTATCTGCACCCGTCACTCCTCTGTCGAGGAGGAGGGGAAGCTGGGCGTTATGGAAAAGGCATCCCACCCATGTATTTGCGGCCCACAACTGTACTGTCAACAGGATGCTTTCTCTTCACATAACCTCACATTCATCTATGCCACAGTAAATTCTTCCCTATTTCCTGCTGCTACTCTTGTATCTCCCTGCTAGTTGCTAATCTCCCTTTTCCACCCCTTTCCTGGGAAGCCAGTCCCAGCCACAGTCCCACGCTGGGCCAGCCCGGCAGCAGGGAAGGAAGAAGCTCCACTTGCCAGGGGCTGCTGGAAGATGCTGCCATGGGTGGTTTCAAGCCCCCCTCCTCCCATCCCTCCCACCCCCATGTGCCACTTTCTCTTTTTATTTTTGAGAGGCTGGAATATCACAGGATAAAGAGACTGCAGCTGTGTTGGGGAAAAGAAACCAGTCACGCCTCAGCAATTTATGGACAATTTCCCATTAATAAGAGATAATGGAGTGCAGTTCAATGGATTTGCAATTGTACACTCGCTCTTTGAGAATATGGAGGGGAAACTGACAGCAGTTTGTTCCTCTCAGAAATGGCATTACCATGATTTTGTATATGCCATTGTACGCAGGAAGATTTGGATAGTTTGAAATGGTTTAACAGCCCATTAAGAAAAGTGCAGGTGTATCACATTATTGAAATGACCTCAAATACTGCCACTGCAAGGGAAACATCCGATACCAATTACCCATGGGCTCACACCTCCCACCTGCACACATGCAGTGGGTCAGCACACTCTGCAGGAGCAAAGGTCTGTTGGTTTTTGTGAATATGGGACCCAATTCAGTTCTCCTTGTGCAGGAGAACTAGGTAAAAAAAAAAAAACCAAAACATGACAGGGGATGCTGAAGGAGACATTTTAAGCTGCAGAGCACACCTTTGCATGCATGTTTCAATGGCAGGTCAACTTGCTTGACTTTCATACACCTCACACAAGCTTTAGGGGAAAGCTAGCCTGATCACAGGCTCTGACTGCCCAATCATCACAATAATATGAAGTTATACTGCCATTTTACGCCACAAACCAACACCAGAACAGCAAGACTCGATTACTGCATGAAGGCAGAGTACCTAGGGGTGGGAAACATGGGTATGCACAGTCACAGAATAATCAGTTTATACAGTTGTTTTCTCCTGTACCTTATCACTGAGTGCTTGATTCACCATATTCAGTCCTATTGAACCAGGGACTGATACTGCCAGATAAATCTACTCACCTACATAAAAGGTTATTCCTCTTCAGAGTTTCTCTGGACTTGCCTACACAGTCCTGGAGAATCACACTGGTTAATGGTACAGACGGTTCCTCTCAATTTCAATTTGTTGTCCTCCAGTATAATTGACTTCCTCTTAAGACCTTATGAGCAAGGGCAGGCAGAAGTGCACCTTCTCCATCACTCATATTTCTCCACACACCCTGTGATACATCTCCTGCTTAAAACTGAGTTTTCCATCACTAAGGCTAAAGACAAGCAGAAAATTTCCTTTTAAAATTCACATCTCCAGATCCTCTCTCATTCTGTAGTACGGCACTCTTTTGAAGATAATATAGCTCAAGTTCCCAATGAAGATGTATCTTCAGTTATTTTACAAGGGTGTGATTATACCTTATGTTTTACCCTAGCCTCTTTCTGTACTAACATTTTGTTTGCTGCAGTTACATGACTGCAAAGGCATTTCAAGCATCACTCCAAAGCGATGGCACTGAAGTGATAAAGCACTTTCTTATGAAGACAGGAGTCCAACACAAAAGTTTTCCCCCCACCCTGGACTAACTGTATTGACAGATACTAGCTCACCCATTACATTTTTAAGGAACTGTAAAAAAACAGGTTTCAAGTCACAAGCTTCTGTAGTAAATCTAAATTTTGCCAAAGTTTGCAGGCCAAAATTTTTGCCAAATTCTTTAGAGTCAATTGCTATTTTCTAGCTTAAAATATTTTTAAAAAGGAAAAGAAACCATGGGTACACTAGTACTGAGGAACTGCAACAGCTCTGTACAGGCCTTCTTTGAGAAATAAATGAGAAACAATCAAAGCACTCCTTTTCAGATCCAGGTATAAGAAGAGATGCATGAATTGAGCACACGTTCATGCAAACCTTTAATTTGAAATCTCTTCTCAAAGCTCAGGACAGATTCTTTTCACAACTTCCCAACACGACGCAAGTTCACAGCACAGCCTGAAATTAGTCACATTTGACGTGGTTTCCAGTTTTAGTGCAGGTCTCTCACAGTTACAGGCTTTTCCAAAGGACGCAGTTTATGGGCTATACCGCAAACACCCACGTGCATCTCTCCTGTGACATCTTATCCTCAAAAATTAAAATACAACACTTTCCTAGACAGAAACATTACTTTCCACTGGGAAAGTTAATAACCATAAACATGTCCATTTACTCCAGACTGGCAAGCTCTCCTCCTTCCTCCTGGGACCAAGGCAGCCACTGTCCAGTGGGAGACAGATCCAACCTTTGTAAGTTTGCATTTTCAAGACAGACGTGTAAAGGACAACGGTATTATCTTTCACAGAGTAAAGAGAGGAGTTTGGTGATCTGTCCCAGGACTCCTCCATCACTTTGGAGAATTGACCCCTGTATCAGCTTTTCTCTCAGCCAGCCACCCCCCAGGCCAGCCCATCCTTTCCCCATGCAGAAGGGGCGTTTAAGAGTAGACAAGGACACTAGGGCTCCCCAGTAACGCAGATGCAACAGTCCTGCTTCTTGCCAATCTAAAACCACCTAACAGACAGGTTTGAAGTTCACTGGGGAGAAAGATGTATTTTCCATTCCATAATATATCTAACATTGCGTTGCTGGAATGTGTCCAGAGGAGAGCAACAAAGCTGGTGAAGGGTCTGGAGCACGAGGTAACTGCGGTTGTTTAGCCTGGAGAAAAGTAGGATGAGGGGAGACCTTATCGCCCTCTACAACTGCCTGAAAGGAGGCTGTAGCAAGGTGGGAGTCAGTCTCTTCTCCCAAGTAACAAATGATAGGACAAGAGGAAATGGCCTCAAATTGCACCAGGGGAGGTTTAGTTTGGATGTTAGGAAAAATTTCTTCACCGAAAGGGTTGTCAAGCATTGGAACGGGCTGCCCAGGGAAGTGGTGGAGTCCCCATCCATGGAGGTATTTAAAAGATGGGTAGATGTGGTGCTCAGGGGACCCGGTTTAGTGGTGGGATGGCAGGGTTAGGTTAACGGTTGGACTTGATGATCTTAAAGGTCTTTTTCCAACCTAAACGATTCTAAGATTCTAAGAACATCTCATTTACTTTAAAAATAGCCAGAATTTCAGGAGGCACCTTTTCATGTTTTTAAATAGCTCAGCTTAAAAACAACTCTCAATGAAAAACATAGCAAATTACTTAGTTATTATCAATCTCATGCACGGAGGCAATTATTTCCCAACTGAGACTTTTATTTAAAAAAATAATCATATAGATTATTTTGGAAATATGACAAGTCTCCTTCTTAGCCTCCCTTTCTTTTGCTGTGTTTTCATTTGCATAAACATGACATTAAAAACTGAAAGAATTGCTTTAAAAAACAATTACTCCATCAGCAAAACCTGACAGTGCAGAATTCAATGGCACCACAGAGATCATCCTGGTAAGAAAAGAAAAGATAATTTTTCCCCTTTACTGACTTTTAACATGGACTGTAGTTCAGATTTATGTTTTAGAACCCAGTAATAAATTAACATGTGTAGATATCATTATTTTTAGACGCACTGTGGCAGATAGCGAAGGGATAAAAATCCCACACTGTGCACCTTGACAGGGCTGTTCCACCCAGGGAGGGGGAAGGGAGGAAGGCTTATACAAGATCTTACCATGTTGGGAACAGTAGACACCTTCCTATTATCATGCTGTGCCTGTCTCTGGGAGCTTTTGTTCCATTAAAAACTTGTTAATTGCTGCCTTAGTAACAAAGGAACAGCGTGCTGTGGTGGGACTATTAGGAGTCTACATGGTTTGCTCACCCTTAGAAAGGCAGAGGGGTTTAATTGGCTATGTATTCTTAGAAGATGCAATAAAGTGGGATAATCAACTGGTGTCTGCATCTAATAATGGAGATTCTTTACAAAATGGAAGAGAAAATCCAAACCCTAATTAATCAAAAGCTATAGCATCCAGGGCTGCAAAAACTGAACTGGATGTAGAATTATGAAGACGTGCCCAGCCAAAAAAATTGCTAAGAATTATAAAAGGCCATCATCACTTTGTCTCTCTGATGAGGCTATTCCTTCAGTTCACCAGTAAGGACGTCTGCAGACTCACATGCAAAACAGCAAATTATAAGTCAGTTTACTCAGAACACCCACCACCTAGCTAATAAATAATTCCCTTAGGACACCAATGCAAGGACTGAAATGCTTTTTCAGTCCTCCTTTGCAAAACAAATTTTTCCTGTAGATGTCTTACCTAATGCAATATATTCATGGTAATTCTCCGGAATTGCTATTTGTTTTCCCCTCTGATTTCCTTAAGAAGCAGCATACAACTTACTCAAAAAGTTTCAGACCTAAGTATTAGTTTTACAGCACAATTTTATGAAAAGAAATCAAATGAGTGCCTAGCATGACCAGTTTGCATGAGGTCTGAAGTCTCCAGAGTTTAACCCACACACATTCAACTCAGATACCTGTACCAACTCCAAATGGTGCATACCAAATGGTTAGTTAAACAAGTTTTTAGACACCTATGTCTTCTGGAAGCTGCCAGTCTGCTGGTTGCACTGCCAGGCTAGGAGAATTTAGCCCTCATTCAACTGCCTATATTAGAGTAGAACATTTTGAGGGCAGACAGATTAGGACCATAATGGAAGGAATAAAAACTCAGGTATGTTGTACATAATTCTTAAATCTACTAAGCCAATATTGCAAAACAACTGACTTAAAAAAAATAATCCAGCCACTGCAGAAGATTGAGGCCCACATTTCCTTTTAGCCTTTTTCTGAATTACATTTTGGCATCCAGAGTTGGATGGACAACATTGGGTTTATCTTGCAAGCACTAAGTAGTAACTTTCTCATCTTTACTAATGTATTATCTCATGATATTTACAAAGCAAAAGAGTCCCCCTAAATTAGAGTGAGACAATCAGAATAATTTGTTTCACTGATTTTTTTTTTTTTAAAAGTATTCATTGGGTTTATCTTGCAAGCACTAAGTAGTAACCGATAGCCTTTTCAAGAGGCAGAAGACAACAGATCTTATGGCCTTTTCCTCACCCTCACAGTAAGCATCCTCAAACAGAGAGCTGTCAGATGGACTCAAAATTAATCCTCATCTTAAACAAATACCCTTTGTTTATTGACCAGTGGACTCTTGTCTTGTTTGTGTATACTCGCCACTGTTTGGCATGAGGCAGAGAAGCAGAAAGGGATAAAGATGACCACAAGGACCATTCTTTTCCCAGAACACAAACCCTTTGTGCAAAGTAAATGCCAACTGTAACAACAGTTGTGGTCACAGCTTGCTTGTGAACCCCCTTCTTCTCTCCCAGACCCCTTGGGGTTCAAAGGCAGGCTGCAATATAGGTAGCTTTAGCTGTGTTTATCCAAAGAGGTGCCAGCAGGACCAAAGGTTCTTTCCTATTAAAAGGAGTCCAGATCTTTGGGTAGAAAAGGGCAGTTCTGCAGGCTACAGATTGAGCCTGTGGGGCTGAGGCCTGGCACCTCCCATGCTTCACTAAATGGAAGGAACATTTTCTGTTTGCGCCCTCATATTAATTCAAATCAGTAATGAATTTGGGAGCATCACAGGGTTTTAGCAGTATGTGGGATTAGACCAGGCTTAGATAACTGAATAAATGAACTGACTTAATTAGCTCTCCTGAAACAAATTATTATACAGTGCTCATTTCCAACTCTCATATGAACCCCGAAGAGTTCTAGAAATGCATTAATTCCTTGAATAATAAATGTTATATTTTTGCATACCTACTGCAATTATGATGGATAATGAGATTTTAATTAATCAGACCCAGACTTTTTAATGCTGTTGAAGAATGTAGATACATTAGGGACCTATTTATTTGGTAAATCTTGGATAAAAAAAAAAAAAAAAAAGAGCAGAAGGCAACAAGAATAACAACAAAAAATTTCTATGTTAAACTAACCTGTATCTAACAGGCTTCTTAACAACATTCAACCTGCAAACATCCCTATCTTGAATATGAAGCCTGTAAACTGTGAAATCCTGGTCAAAATATTCACTTCAGTACCTCTCTGAAGGCAAAACAGAGTTATTAAATATTATGCCACCTAGAATACACTCTTGGTTTTATGCGAGTAAGATCTTTTCTGCTGTAATTTGAATGCTCTATGTACAAAGATTATTTTCTTGCTCATATATTCTATGCTTTCAGGTACTTATGAATGAGAGCCACTTGTTATTATTAACATGGCAAAGCAGCCATTAAATCTTTCTCTCATATTTTTCATTTTTTTCAAATTCTTCTGAGGAGATAGCTAAAGATCTCTCTCATGCAAAGGTAGTGGCATTGCAGTTGTCATTAATTATAAATCAGTTTCTAATATGACTGAGAGCACAAAGATTGTAGGGGGTCTCATTAACATGAGACTAAAATTTCCTTGAGGTGTAATTATTTTGCAAGAGAGTCTTGGGCTGGATTTATGACAACATACTGCATCTCTGTACTTACCACACTGACAGAGATTTTGTTCGTCACGGGGAGAATAACGACAACGCACACCACTTCCTTTGGAGAAACTCTAGCAGTTGGAAAGAAAAACTAAAGGAGAGAGGACTTTAAATTTTAATTCCAGATTTCTAACAGGTCCCCTTTCTTTTTAGCTCTTTTTTGATATAAGGAAAGTCATTGCTGGAGATGGCTGAAAAAGCCAACAAAACAACACTCTGACAGCGCAAGGTCAACTTCTATGTATGTTTGGAATAGGGAAAAAATGTACTGCTTCCAGTTTAAAGAAAATTGAAGTTTAAGTCTTAATGTGAAACTCTGAGGTTTCAAGATTTTTTTCCCTTCTTCAGTGAACCTCGCTGGATTTGACATGGTAAACAGGTTTGGGTTTCCCCTTCCCTTGTCCCTCTTAAAAGAACTCTGAACCACTTTTCTTGGAAAAATAAGGTCAAAAGAAATGTTTTATTGAGCCTAGAAATTGGCAGTAGCATATTTAAGCTTCTCTCCCTCTGGTTGAATTGTTAACCATTGCACTAAAAAAATGTAATCCTTACTGAGCCACAGAGAAGGGAAGGGGGTAGCAGACCCCTCCACAGCTATGGCGCAGCTGCAGAAGTCTGATCTCGAAGTCTGAATTAGCAGAAGCAGTTAGCTGCAGAAGTCCCTCTGGCTCAAGGAATTAGGAAACTAGGTGCTTTCGGCCTACAGATGATTTTCCAACCTGTATCTTTGGGCTCTTGCATAATTTTAAAAATCTGGGCCCTGCAAGTCCCTCACAGAAGACAGCCAGATGTGTTCTCTGTGGCATATCTTTGGGGAGACCTTATGTTGCAGAATAGATTTTCTTCTGTTCTTCATTTTCATAGAATTGCTCACAAATGAAAGACTCCTACCTGCACTGGGCAGTCCCTGGTTTGAAAAGCAACCACCAAGCCCTCAATTACTGTCAGCTTTCCGAGGCCGATCTTCTGCGTTGCTTCTGTGGGGGCTATTGCACCCCATACCAGAAAACCCATTTCAACAGAGAGCCGAAACAACAGGGGTAGAAAGGATGCTAAATGCCATCAGACCCAGAGAAACTGAGGACACAGTGGTCAAATATTGCTAGGAAATTTTGTTCTGTACTTGCAGAAATAGTAACCTTAAGAAAAAAGGGACCTGTCTCAAGGCAATGCATCATTTTGCTCAAGTCTCTATGGGAAGAAACTTGCCATTTATTATTAGCATCAGTGCTGCTGCAACCCACCTTGTTAATTCAAAGACTGATTTATAAGCTGCTTTGATACGTTGCACTCAACTCCAAGTACTGAAATGCTTTTTTTGTGCACCCCCCCAAGTTTGGTTGCCCTCCCCACCACCAATCTAAATTCGCTTTTATGTGCTAGGGAACAACAACAACAAAAAAAAAAAAGTGTGAATTTGCCACTTCTGAACATCTTGTCCTCTTAATTTGTACAGTGCTGGTTTGTTCAGCACAGAAACAGTACTAGGAGCAGAATAAATTTAGCTGCAAGGCAGAGTGGGGGCAGGGAGGGGGACAGCAGAGCCAGGGAGAGGCTCTGCAATGGTGCTGCTTTTCTCCCCTTGCACCCAGAGCAGGTTGCATCATGCCTCTGGCCTGCAACCTTCCCCTTGCCAACTGCAGACATTTAGGTTGAAAACGCCACATCCACAGAATCGTTTTCTCTTCCTCCCTTCTTCCCACTTTCCTCATAATTTTCCCTTTCTTCAAATTAGCTTTGTTTTAGGGATTTTTTCCCCCCTCCCTCCTCCTAGCTCTCGATTCCCCGGATGCCACGCACCCTCTCAGGGTCTCTTGCCCTCCTTCAGCACCCCGTGCCCTCCTCCCAGCCCATCCTCTCCCTTCCCCTGCCCCGCTCCTCCTTGGGCACAGCTCCTTCGCTCATCTACTTTCTGTTGCTTTCCCCCAGACCATCCCCTTCCCATTTATCAGCTCCATCCCAGTTGTGTCCTCAGACTCCTCCACTTCTCCCTTGCAACACATTGCTCATGCTCTATACAAGGAGACAGCCAAGGAGGTCACCGAGCTTTAAGACCAGCATTATTGAGAATATATAATAAATACATATGCCAGAGTCACTCAGGAAAAAAAGTTGGGGATGGAGGTGAAATGGAAAATTAACTGAAAGCAGAGAGCAAATATCTGTGCATCTGGGCCTAAAGACTACACAGGGGAGCCTTGGCAAGCTGCTCTATGAAACATACAGACAGCTTGGAGGAAATCAGTAGCAGCAAATCCACAAGTTAACCCAGGCAACTTCTTAAACCTCTTGCCCATTCAATTTGAACCAACATTTTGGTTGGAGTAAATAGCAAGTTTTCCTCTTTTGGAATAAAAAGGGCAACTGGATATCAGATTATGTTATTTCCGAATATCAACTCTTAACATTTTATTCAGCAACATAAAGAACTGACGGCCTTTGAAAAGGAGAGAGGGAATGGCCAGCTTCATCTTTACTGCATTTATTTTATGTAACGACTTTCTTGGCCGAGATGAAGACAGAAACAGGCAGGTCAGTTATTAGCCCAAGAGAGTCAAGTCTCTTTACATTTATGGAATAGAAACAGGCATGTAAACCATGATAAGCTGTTATCTTCAGCCACCAATTTAACAACAGCTACAAAGAGAAAACAGGTCAGAATCTACACTGCTAAAAGGCATCTTGCACTATTTGATGATCAGCACCATAATTTGGGGTGTTTAATGTTTTTGCTTGAAGTGAGACCCTGCCTGTTCTTTGGGGTCTGTTGAAAGGTAAGGATTGCCGCACTGGTATCAGCAAATAAATATGTTAATTTAGCACCAGCAATTCCAATGCACAGACTTTCACCCCAACAACATGAGTGAGTGTCTGCCTACCACCACCTGCTGATACCATTTTAAATCACCCTCTGGTGCTCTCCAGAGCCCGAGGTGCAATGAGCAGGTTTTGCAATCAGTCAGAGCGGCCTGAGGATTGCAGTAACATGTGGGTCCCCCAGGGACACCCCACATGGGGTATGTCATATCAGGAAGCCTCAGCACCAGCCCCGGTCAGGGATGGGTGTTGGAGCTGTGGTACCAGCACAGCCCAACTGCTGGGGCTCCCTCCAGGAGTTTTTTCCCTAAGCTTTACAGGACAGCTGAGGACTGTCAGAGGAAGATTGCATGCAAACAAATGAAAAGCAACTTTCGATAGGATGGCTGATGGCTGTCCAGAACAACCCCAAAAAGGCCTAGCCAGAAACCCTGCACCTCACTACCACAATTACGGCCTAATGAATCAGTGAAAGTACTAGGCATATACTATTAAAAAACATTTCTGAGTCTGTCCAAAAATATATACATTTGTCGGTATATGTCTGCAGAAAGCAGAGTTATGGAACAAATGCATTTGTGTCATTAGCCTTCTCTCATGGCAGTAAGTGGTACTGGGCTTGGAACAAATGCATTTTCATTTTATGCTTCAATCATCTCTAGCACCCGTGTGAATAACACAGTCCCAAGCTACAATGTCACCACAATCATTCCTTGCTGCAGCCATTTCTGCAAGCGCTGGAAGAGTCTGTCCCTGAAGCAAGTCCAGCATGTGGGCAATAGGGTTTTATTGCCAAGTACTACAAATATATTTTATTCAGATACTGGCAAAATAACATCTATCCAGAGATCTCCGTTACCGCTTAGAAAGAACTTGTACATAACCGTTCACATGGGAGCCCTCTCCTTGTAAACCAGCCTCTTGGTCAAGCTCTCTTTCTCCTTGTAAGGGATGCAACCATGTCTTATGGCCCCATCAACCTCATGCAGATGGGTAAGAAGATTAACCTACCAGTTAAAAGCATTTGCTCATCTGTCACGTGAGACCTGCTCCAGAATTTTCTAAATCATGGTCCCTGAGAAGCCATGTCCCGCCATACCCCTCCCGAGGAAGGCACCTTCTCAACCACAAGGGAATGGTTAATGACGTACTGTTGCAAGGTGGAACACGACTGACACTGAAATAAGCCCAGATATAGGACTTCTGGCCTATAGCAGATTGATGTCATGATTTCATTTTCTTACTTTTATCCATATAGAGAGATAAACATATGCACAGACCATGTTTATTTCACTCTATCAAATATAATTTTAACAAACATGACACAATTTTTACTGTGTAACAGAATGTCTCTGTTAAATATTATAAGTTTCAGTACTTTGTAATTGTATTTCAATAGGCACAAGAAGTATTTCACCGCACAGTGAATGCCTGTCATTAAATAGTATAAATTTACACTGTTGTAAATGAATGTTCATTTTACATTGTAATTTTTTTTACTGTGGAATGTTGCCATTTTAGTATTCACTGTAATCACTCCACTGTGTTACAAGCAAATGTCATTTATATGATATGTAAAAATTCAGAGAATCCAATTTAAGGGATCTCAGTCTGAAATATAAATACATGCAAGCCACGTAACACAAATAAACTTACTCCAGATGGTTGCTTATAGCAGATAAAAATCAAATCTTGCCATCCTAAGAAATTAAACTCCCAGTACAAATATAGGCAATTCAGTAGTTTCTGCTGACCAAAACGGCCAGAAAATTAGCACCAATCCAAACATAATAAATGTAATGAAGTTTTGCCACTAATAAGAGACCAAACATTATGTTTTCTAGATGGTTTAACAGCTTTTCCATCTGAATGTTTTTGAAAATCCACAGAGATTCCCCCAGCTATCTGCCCCAGAAAATACTTTAGGTGTAAATATCTAGAAACAGAAAACTATTGATACAATAAAACAAACGATTCTAAAAGCAACAATGCTTTATTTGCTCCTCTACCATTACAGCTGCCTGAAGTACTTACAGTACAGCCCAAGAGCATTAACAAACAGCCAAGCTATTTCTTCTCTGTTGATAGCCACCTTATTGCTTTCAGCAGCTAGCAAATTAAACCTTCAAAATAATTCTCATGTGCACTGGCTGTAAAGTGAATTTAAATTAAAGTAATACATTACAAGAAAAGTGAGTACCTAGCCAGAGTTCTCAGCAGCCTCTTTCTTCTTCCAAAACCATCCTCAATGCACACAAATATAGTTACACAGTTCACACCTGCCAACATACATCTGCACGTACCATATGGTGCAGGACCCACCTTACCCCAGCACTCACACACATACGTATTTGCAAACACCTCCTGCCACCGGGAGACAGAGGACTCCAGCCAAGTACGACTAAAACCAAACAAGAAATGCCTTGCTGCCCATTTCTCCTCTGTCAGGCACCTACACGTGCCCCCTAAGGGTGGTCAGAGCACAGAGCAAGCTTTAAAATGGCAATATTCACCCGGAGCACGCTAAGCAGATGAAGGCCTGTGACTGTCCCTTTGCAGATGGATATGAAGCCAAAGAAATGAAGTTACTCACTCAGCATCACAGAACAAACCTGCTTCAGGGCAAAGACTTGAAGAAAAATCTTGCACAGACCCACTGGTATCCTTCTTGTATTTATCTATAGCTAGCTCCCAAGCTTAAAGTTTGGACCGGGGAGTAGTCTACAAGGTTGTCTCATGCCTTTTGCTTCCTGGCTGCAGTGCAGAGCTAAAAATTACAGAGAGGGGTTTTTAATCGCTCTGTTTTCCTGAGGTAATGCAAAAAGGATGAAGCTGAACTGATAGAACAGAAGTGCTCTAAACCAGGCTATGGCCTCAACCTCAGCTGCTTTGCTCTAAGGCTGCTGAAGAGATCCGAGCCCCAGAAAGTCTGAATAACCTGATGTAAGAGACCTGAATTACATTCCTACCAACTATTCTTGGTAGTTATTCTAATGAAAGTCAGCTTAGAGGAGACGTAGGAAACCCACTTATTAACTATTTATTTATTAAATAATAATTAAATGATAAATTATTTGAAATCCTGTTCCTTTTGTTTCTGTGCACATATAGCTCAGTTCCAGCTTCTTCTACAACTACTGCTTGAAGGTTTTAGGTTAGATTCAAGAGCAATCCTAAAAATCTCTGCTCTTCTTCTAGGTCAAACTCAAGTTAAAGTTAGCTACTTGCAAGTAACCCCCTGCAAGCGTCTCGACAGGATCATCACAGCAGAAATGGCTGTAAGTCAGGCATCAGGCACAGTCAGGTTGGGAAACGGATATAAGCACATTTAAATAGGTAGAGAGCCTGAGTGCATCAATGCTGTGAAAGCCAACAGGCATTCAATACAAACATACAGCATGGAGTAGGAGAGAAAAACAGCAGCAAAATGAAAGCAGCCCTTCTCATGGTGGGTATTGTTCTTCCACAGGACCACAGAAATACCGAGAGACATTTTCTTGTGTGACTGCCCAGCCCCTTGCAGAGCAGGAAGAACACCCTTAGGCCTGCTTTACAGGGGAGATGCCACCAGGCTCCCCACAGCAGCCCTGGAGCCATTCAGCAAGCCACTGAGGATAGATACACAACCTGCGAGCCCCGAGACCCTACCTGTTAGCAGACAGCTGCCCGCTCTGTGTCTCCAGATGTTCTCAATGGAGTTTGTGCTGGCTAGACACACTCGGCTGGGAAAAGCTCAGGGCTTTCCCACCTCTGCTGGGTCAGGATGTTGCACTTGGTGCCCTGGCACTAGCTCTGTGCCTGCAGTAAAGGCCGGTTACTATAACACTCTGTTACTGATGCTCACAGTTTTCCCACTCCACAAAAGCATGTCTCGCCTCCTCCTCATTTGCATCCCAGCTGAGCATGGCTTTAATTATCAGGTCTTTCGGTTTGAGAGAGGCGCAGGGTAACTAACAAGCTTTCCTCTGTAACCTCAGACAATTCAGAGTATTGCAACTTAGCACTGCAAACCTGAACAAAACCAGGTCTGGCTTAATTCATTTTTAATATCCCCTCAATATCAAATAAGGAATTCTTTCATCCCAGCCAACACACAAGCCCTCAAGACTCCCTTTCATGCAAAGCTGCATGTCATGACTCTCCTTACCCTTACGCACTAATGCATATGAAGCATCAGCTCATTTAATTACTTTGTGCAGTGAAGATTTGATTACCAAAATCTGTTCTAAACACTCTTGAGAAGTGTCCAGCAACTTCCGGCATCGGTGCATAGCTCTTCCTGGATTATTCCTCAGCACTGTGAAGCCTCCCATGCCTTTGCTTCGTACAAGGTTGGATTTACTGGCATTGCAGTTCCTGATTCAGCCTTCTGGGTTGGAAGTTTCTGACTGCAGTCCCTTGGAAACCTGTCAGTTACGCTTGGGTCTAGCATCAGAGTATTTTAGGTCCCCTTTTATAGGATGAGACCAATATTGCTGGATGGGAACTGTGTTATCTGCACCACAGGTCACCGACTACTCCGTGTTTTCTGCTAATTAAATTCACTGTTGGAAGCTCCTTACATCTCCACATGATACGAAACTGCAGATCTGGATGTTGCCCCTAATTGGTTTTTGTAACAAGGTTATAAAAGTCATGCTGTTATGTCCAGATATGGCAGAGACCTGACAACAGTACATGATCATAGATGACATTAATACCACACTATATTGTTCCAAAATTGGATATTAATGAGGAAATTTCAGTCCTCTTTCAGTATGTTCTTATTTTGGTCATTTAAGAGCTGTATTTTCACAGGAAGTTTAGGGAGCATTAAAGTAAAACTCAAAGTAAAGTTTGGGGTTATCCATATGATGCGATAAGTTTAAGACACAAGATAGTCTGTATGAGCAATATTATTAATTGCCATCTTACAAGATTTCTCTAATAGCATATTATCCTTTGTTTTCTTCAACCTAACACTGAAGCCAAGCGAGTGAATGAGTACATACTAATGCAGCTTTGCTTGCAATGACCGATCACATTACTCGGCAAGGAGTTACGTGTCAAGCGATCACTATATACAGTATGACCAGTTGCCTTTCCCCCGCCAAGAAAGAACTGCTGCACAGTTTGCCATTTGAGCAAAATGGGTAAGAGGGACAGAGCTGAAACTACATAAAACCATCCCAGATAGGACTGGTTTTAATGTCAAACAAGAATGAGCTAGGGGAAAAAGCAAGTTGACCCAGCCTGAAACAAGCCTCTTGGCACCAGCGTTGTTGCTATTTCCATCTAAAAAACACATTTCTTGGGAAACGAACTCCTGCAGAAGCCTTCCCTGGGCATGATCTCCTGTGCTACTGGGCAAAAGATTAAAATTAAGTCTCAGAAGATGATTCACCCAGACCAAGTAGGAGAAAAGTGTTCCTAATGTTCATATTACCAACGGGTACATCCTGCCACTACTGGTACTTTTGCAGTCTCACCAGACATCAGAGGCAGAATTCATTCACGCGGGTTTTGATATGGAAACTAGAAGTCTGGATTTGCTTTATTTAGGGATAAGTTCTACTAGATCATGAAGTATTTTTCTATGGTAATTGCCTAAAATCAGTCAGGGAAATTGTGTCTTAGAAGTGCTTATTGCCCACTTCTGCAAACAGCACCCGCTACCATTGCAGATGGAGACAGCTCCACTGCAGAGGGTAGAAGTGCCACACTAAATGATCCCTGCAAGCCAAACCCACGTGGCACAGGCTTGCCGAAGACCAATAACAATTGATTATTGGCTAATTAATCAGTTAATCACATTCTGATATGCATTTGGCCTAGAAAATGCTCACTAGTCCTACATATGTAACATGTTTTCATTAACATTTTGGAAAGTATAGCAGCTTCCAAGTTCTTTTATGTTTGCATACAGCAGAGATCTCTATGAAAATCTGATCAGGAACCATAGTGTAACTAAATCATTGTAACAGGCACCTGTATGAAAACAGGTAACTACAATCACTTTACACACAACTTGCTTTCTGCTATCTAATTATATTCTCTATGGATTGCTGAGTCAAGAACAAAATCCAATTTTGCCAAACATTTTAAGCAAAAAATAAAGGACAGGGAACAGCCCTGTCCCAAATGTCTTTCTATTTAGACATGCCCTTAGCCAAGGCCAAGGTAATAAAACATTTTAGCCCTTTCCAACAGCCAGATCTCAACAGAATTGAAACCATCAGCAGCACATTTCTAACTAAAAAGTGCCACTGAACAAAGCTTGCCTTGCTCAGGAGCAGTAGCTCACACAACATTACATCAAGTTTTTCACCTTACAGACAGAGGAAAAGATTAGGTTTTTCTGTCTGTCTTTGCATCTCTCTCAGTCCTTTACATTTCCACCCAGAATCCAGGTAGGACTTCAATGGCTTTGGTTTGTCTGAAGCATATTTCCAAAGGCAGCATTCAGTGTCAATCTGATCATGAGAGCAAGGCAAAGGGGGGAATATCCACACAACTCACTGAATGCTTCTGTTCAAATGCACAGCAGCAGCTTGTTAAATGATTTCTCAGATGGCAAAAAGAAAACCCTGGGGGATCAAGGCATTATTTGTTGCTCTGTGCCTGGAACATCTGAGACTTCCCTGTAATGGAAGAGGAAACCATGGAGAGCTGCAGATGTTCCCAGCAGCATCTCTGCAGCAGCCAAGGCTGTCCCTTCTGCCAGCTCCTGACATGGCAGCTGTGCCACAGGGGCCTCGATGACACTAAAGCATTAAGGTCCCAGTTGAGCTGCACTGGTGTTCACCAGTTGCAGACGAGGGGCAACAACACCCAGCTGCATCCTCGCGTTCTTACAAGATCATTGTAAAAACACTAGGCCCTTGACTACACCAGAAGCTTAGCACCATTTCTTAGACCACTAGTTTCTTAGCGTAACATAAAAGATAATAACTACTTGTAACTGAGGTACAATACAGACTTTATGTCAGGGCTTCTGTCAGCGACACATCACCCTGGCTCTGACACAATGGGCGCTGTGCAGACAGGAAGGTAGAGCATCTCTGTTTCAAGAGCCTCTACAAATCAAAAAGCACCAGTTTTCTGGGGATGAGTAACATTCAATTTCAGATGTTCTTATATTTGCTTACTGGCAGGATGAAAAAAAAAAAAAAACAAAAACAAAAACAGTGATAAAGATTTCAGCATGTACCTTATGTAAAGAAGCATACGAGAATGACATCAGAGGCCTGCAGAAAGCTCAACAGACCAGCATTACAGAGGTCAGTGGGAACACATTTACCAAGCTGGTTGCTGATTCTTATTTGCAATTCAAGGAGTCTGTGATTGATCAGACCATTGTTTCTCCCTCTTTGACTGAAGTCTTTGCCACCCTCAGGGAAATACCAAAGAACAATTAATGGATAATACACCTAAGGTATAAACCCGTGGCATTTGGTGGATATTTTAACTAATGCTGGCATTTCATTTAATGATATCCAATAAAGAATTATACACCCTGATTTCCCTTGCACTATTCCAATCAGCAGCAATTGCAGTCTGAGTCTCAAGTTGAAAATTATATTTGCAAATCAGATTTTGGGGGCTGAGGGAAATAAATCTGTTAGTCCATGGTTTGATCAAAAGTTTGAAGGCTAGTCTTATAATAAAAGGGTAAAATCTTGGCTGCAAAGTAACACAAGCCTCATTCAAAATTTCTCACAGCTCTTTTAATAGCATAAATGTTTCAAGCTAGTACATCTGGGTCTCTGAAACAGTGGCAGCAGTATTTCAAATATTCTCAAAGCCAGCTACTTGGATAGGCTTGAATTGGTGACAATAATTGTGAGGATTAGCTTCTCAGGCCAAATAGAAACAAGCCAGGACCGTGCAGGCAGGCTTTGCTCTCTCCCAGGAAACACGTGAGCGAAGCGGGATGCCAGGGCTCCAAAGAGGAAAAGCTGGGTGGCATATCAGCACGTGTGCCGAGTGGCAGGAAATTAACAATTTTGATACTGCAGCTACTCCAAACCACATATCACTGAATACATAAAGGCAAAGAATAGAATAGTAGGAATCAGTGCAAAACTAGAAAATATCTGGCATGTTTTGAGCACCAAATAATCAATATTTGTTCCCCAAATTGCCTGAACTGCCGCACCAAAACTGCATTTAGGCCACACGAGGGACCACAAGGGATTCATCAAATCAAGCAGAATTCGGCAAAGCAGCACATACCAGACCTTTCCATCACAGGATTCTCCAAACAGACCATTTAAGGCAGGTCATGAAACAGCAAGATACCAGCTGTTTACATTTACATTTTTCTTGTTACATTTCTAAACCAAAACTTTTTCTTAAGACAAATCTGACCGAATTTAGATACAATGTTGCCTCTTGCCCCAATCATTTTAATTGATTTGATAAGCAAGCCAGATTGTATACCAATGCTTCCAACAATTAACTTGCAAGAAATCCTGCGATGAACCTTAGTCTCTTTTCACGCTGATTTTATTATACTCACAGATCTTTACACTTACTCATATACAATTTGAAAATAAAACACTGCCAGGCTAGCAGACAAACCAGTGACCTAAATGTTCCAGAAAATGAAATTATATATGCCTTAGCTGTCCTGCAAGGCTTGCAGAAGCAGGAAGAAGTATCACCAAATAACTTGAATTCAGTTAATTCCCCAGAAGCACCGGTTCCCCTAACCTTAGGAAGCTCCAATGCAGCTAGTAAGGGAAAATAGATCTCTCTGGCAGCTAACAACAAAAGGAGGAAGTGGGATGCTCAGGAGAAAGAAAACATTGAAAAAAAGATTAATACACTGGAAGATATATGTGAAGAGAAGGGGCAGAAGATTTCTCCTCTGCCAAGCAGTACCCCAGGCCAGAGGGTTACAGATCCATCCTGTGCTACCACTTCCTTTCCGCTTTGATCACAACGACCACCTTTATTTTTGTATTTATTTTAAATACTGGCTTAGAAGTTGTCAGTTATGGGAATGAAGTAAAAGGATGCATTACAAAACATTTATTGATTAGCCATTTGGTCTGACCAGCTGAGCTTCATTTTAAAGTTATGCAAGAGAAGTTGAGCAGGCCCTCAAGCACAGGATGCTCGTGGCCTTAACAGGAGCCTGATCAAATCATTGCCTTTCTACTGGAGGATGCAGTCTTGCAACCCTGCTGCTGAAGTGGTGCTTTGATAATAACTTGTGGAAAATTGGCAAGAGCAACCATTTAATGTCACATTTCTGCTTTTACTGTACAGCTCTTATTACTTTAGATGCATTAAAAATGCATGGCTACTTATAAATCTTTGATTACACTATGCACTAGACCTGCTACATTTTTCACCTCCCTTCCAGGATAAAAACTACAGAATGCATATATGCCATACAGGACAGGGGAGACTTTGCAAATTTGAATGCAGGCATTCATTCAATGGAGAGCAGCAGCTGTTCCCAGGAAGGGTACCAAAACCAGGAAGGCAGATTTTGTCCTTTTTAGCAAATAATTATTTTGGAATCGGGAGAGGCAGCCTCACGTTTCAGGGTGGTGTGTTTGGAGTCTGAGGTGCCCTCTTTCTCCTTTCATTGTCCCTCCTCTTGTGTTCCCACTACGAGACAAAGCATGACTGGAGACTCTTACCAGATGAGCTGTTATGATTACTTTTTACAGCTCCAGGCAAGAAAAATACCCCATGAAAGGAGTATACATGCCAGGATAGCTGAGTTTCCTAAAAAAGTGAAACAGTAGCCTACAAACCTAACCAGTAGTTGGAGGCAATTGCTTATAAAAGATGCATAGCAGCTATCAAGTACATTCATTGATCCAACCTCCTACCAACAGGTACTCTTGGCAAAACCAGAAATGTACTGCCCTACTTAAAAGCATTCTCCGCCTTTTACCTTTCAGCCTCCTCATATCCCCACTTCCACATAGTCATCGCAATCCTGTGCCATTCCTCTCACCACCCAGCCCTCAGCAGTCAAGCACTACCATCACAACACCTCCCAACCAAGACCAGTCAGCCTGTATTAAACCTGCTGTAGAGAAAAGAGCACCCCTGGGAAACCTCCTGAGTCTCCAAGAAATGAGAGGTGCAAATCATCCCAAGGCCCATGAAGCTGCAGAGGCATCCTAAAAACCAGTTTGCTAAGCCGAGAGAACGAGGCACTTAACAAGGGGAATGCTAAGAAGAAGAAAAAGCAAAAATAAATACCAACATGCAAAGCAAAGATTTTGGAGGTATACATCACACTGCCTAGAAAGAGATCCCACTATAATTCTTGCCATGCCACCCATTGCCTTGAGACTTACTGCAATGGAGTAGTTGTGCCATCTTTCAGTTTAAAGCCAGTTTTAGAAGAAGGAGGTATTTCTCTGCCCATGCTTATTTTTTTTCCAACAGAGGTAGTTTGACTAGATTTAGGAGTCTGCGATCACAATACTAAACACCCCCCTGACTTAAAGGAAGGGGTGGGGAAGACTTCTTCAATCACCCAGGTGGTGGTGAAGTGAGGTTAGCACCTGGGCTGATTACCCCTTAGTCTGCAGCAGGTCCTGGCAGAAATGCCCCACTCTGCTCTTAACCCTGCTGGCACGCTCCCAGGCCCACTTGGTGCCACCTATGGTCTCCTTGCCGACCTCTTCACCACCCTAACATACACACACTGCTGCGTTTTATGCTTTGAAATAATCCCCCAATGCTTAGATATTGTGCAGATTACAGCTACAGGCTCTACTGTTTCTCAGCCTCTTTTCTTTTTCAAGCCTGTATCAGGACAGCTGCTCTTTGGAACTGCCTGTTCCATGTATCAGGAGATTATCAAGAAAATGTGTTATTTCCATGAGGGCTGACACAGCCATTTTCTCCATTTATTCTTACTGATTTTTTTTTCCCCCTGATCTAGTGCATTATATGAGCCTCTCTCTCAGTTTCATTTTTTTACAGCCATGTTTTAATATCCTTTAGAAAATGCATGCATTATTTAGCATACTGTGGAGTGAGGATAGGCCAGGTGTGAATCATTTTACATAGCAGGAAAACAAGTTCTCTTTTCTGTATAATTATCAGATCTGCTTCTACAGAGAGCATTTCTCTACAGGTAGGCTACAACACTCAGTTACCTTATGCCTCTTGATAAATATTCAAAGGCCACTACAGCAGGATTTCCTCTGAAAGGCAGAGTACTTGGCAACAGGGGAACAGTCAAGGTTAGGGGAAACAGTCCTATGTGAAGTGCGGCTTCTTCAACAGAAGATCAGAATTTCTCAAGTTAGAGCTGAATATTGAGAAAAGGAATAGCTTTGCTGCCAGTTCCAACATTACCTGAGGAATATCAGTTATCAAAGATGGAGAAAGACACAATTTTACCAGGAGTGCTAATGTGTTTTAAAGTGACAAATATTTCTTTTTTTAGACTTGGTGAAACACAGCAGATACAGAAACCATTTGAAGGTAGGTGACACTATGTGATGTTACCATGCAGGCACAGTATCACTACACCTGTGTCAAATTCACTTTAGATGACATTTCTTTTTCACCAGGGCATTGAAACTTTCCACTTAAAAATCCACTTTTCCATGTTTCCTTTCATTTTGTCCCCAGTGGAGGTAAACTGGAGACTAATCCCCTTGATCTGAGGGGTGTCTACATAAGGGTACTTGGAAGAAATAAATTCAAACTAAATAAGGGTTTAAATTCAAGGCAAAGGAATCAACCTGCCTGAGTCCACGTTATGGATACCTGGTCACAGCAGCCTGACCACAGTTAAGCAGTTTGCTTCTGCAGAGGATAATGTAGGCTACATGTGTAGGATACACTAGCATCAGACTTTACAAAACCTGCAATAGCACAGTTGCCCAGGACAACTTCCCCATGATAGCACAAAAAAACCCAATCCCAAGCACTGGCCTGTTTACCTCAGTAAAGGCATGCATTTCAAATACTTCAATACTTAAATCAAATTGCAATGCCTTTAGTTCCCAATGAGCATCTACATGGAGCATTAACATGGCTTACAGCAGCATAAATCTTAGTTCAGGCAAAGCATCCCTGACTAGCTAGGCTGTGCTCTCAGCTGTCACTACTTAATGTGATCTGGAATAGCTGGGTTGTAGCCTGCTGCTTTTCATTCTCCTGAGCAGGGACTAAGGCTGTGAGTGCACAGTGATCTGAAAGTCCACCACAGAATCATAGAATCATTTAGGTTGGAAAAGACCTTTAAGATCATCAAGTCCAACCTTTAACCTAACCCTGCCATCCCACCTCTAAACCATGTCCCTAAGCACCACATCTACCCATCTTTTAAATACCTCCATGGATGGGGACTCCACCACTTCCCTGGGCAGCCTGTTCCAATGCTTAACAACCCCTGGTGAAGAAATTTTTCCTAATGCCCAACCTAAACCTGCCCTTGTGTGACTTGAGGGCATTTACCCTTGTCCTATCGCCCGTTACCTGGGAGAGGAGACCAACACCATCTTCTCTCAGATTGATAGGGCCAACAAGGGAAAAGTGTATGTGTTTTATAGGATAGATTTAAGCTGCTGGTCTGTTTTCCTCGCTCACAAAACCCCCTCAGTGACATGTCCAAGCTGTTTCAAAATGCTGCTCCATTATTTGCACACAGGAGCCTAAATAACACGCGTGATCTAAAGCTCTTCTGCACACTTCTGCTTCTGAGACATTCCAGCTTCAGGGATGACTATATAAAGCTTCTTCCAACCACCTCCTCTTTTTGCTTTTACAGGTGATGCCTCATCCCTGCCCACTGGAGCTACTCTTTGCAGGTCACCCTGTTACAAACAGCCCAATGACTGCACCTATACCTGGGGAACTTGGATTTCAACCTCTGCTCGCAGCACTGCCTCCCTGCTAGTGCTGAGCAACGCAGGCAGAATGAGCAGACTGCTTATGTATCCTGAACTTCCCAAGTGAGTGTCTTCACTGCCAGGTTACAAAATCACACACCAGCTGGTGCCCTATTTTTGGTACAGTGTATCTGGCTTTCCTGTGCAGTAGTTGGGCTTGCACAAGAGGAGCCAGAACTTGCACTCAGCCTGGGTACCTGACTCCCAGATGTAAAGCAAGGGACTGAATTTCCTCTAGATGGGAGGTGAACTGAACCTGAGTCCTCTACTTCCTTGGAAAGAACACTGACCACTAGGATATTTTTAATTGGAAAATACTACCTCCTCCATTTCCGTCAGCAAATAATAATAGTTACATGTAATAATTTTGTGTTGTAACAGGAAATATTAAAAATGCCAGCAACTGTTCATGCAAGACTTCCTAAAAAGAACTTTTGTGCTTTTAAAAATCAACAACCGAAAAATTAAATGGGAGGTGAATGTGATCCCCTTTGGGCAGCTGAGTCTGCTATATACAGAAGCACTTTGTGTCAGTTTTTTGTACCAGCATAAGCATATGGGAGCAGATACAGATGAGGAGTTCTGAACTTTTCTGAAGACAGATGAATGAATTCAAGCTGAAGCAGCAGCACAGATCTTGCACTAGCCAGCCCCAAAATAGTAAAGAAATCCCTTTTCTACATTTAGCGCTGTGTGGAAGGGTTTATGTGTTCATTGATGAGCTCCTAGGCTAGCTAGAGTTTTACAAGAGCTATATCTCTTTATTTCTACAGTCAAAAGGGTGTAGGAGTTTTGAATATTAGCAAGATATTATCTCCCTTTTTACTTTCATTGCATTCAGGAAGGCCGGCTCCACTAAATAGCACATAAATCTTAACTGTCTGTAATCTGTAATAGAAAGATGTTTTTGAAAAAGGGTTTCTTGGCAGACTATTATCCATTTTGTACCACTTTTTCTTGCCTTGCTCTGTCTCTTTTTTCTTCTATGAGAAGGAAACAGATTTTTCTTCTCTTTTTTCTGGCCTGATCTTATTCTTGTGGCTGATATATAAGAACACTGATACAATGTAGTTTTTCATTTTGGCAGCTTTTTTTAAATGGATTCCATAGCATGATCTGACCAGTGACAAATGACCCAGCACTTCCACTTGGAATACTAATGCCAAATTATCTGGCTTCCTGGGGTCTGATGGAGATGCAGCGAGAATTAAAAAAAATTACTGCACAAGAGCAGTGGTGGCTGAGGTAGGGTCTGCATGCTGAGCTTTTGACCTCAACCGTTTCTACAGTAACTGTGTGATGTATTGTGCTTTCTATTCTCAGACTCACATTGGAAGCCAATTAAATTAAAAGGCTATTTATTTCATTATATTTGTCTCCGGGACACTCAAATAGAAATGCAAACGATTCCTGTTCAGAGTTCCCCACGTCAGAGAAACTGATATTGTACTGCTAATTTGTGATAACAATATAAACCAATATGCAATCTCGACTGATTTAAAAGACGTGCATAGGATGTACACTGAACTTACATAACACTGATTAGGGAGATCATGAAATTAAAACTTCCGAAGGGCACTTGTTTCAAACCCTCAAGACAGCTCTTTTTCTTGGTTTAATCAGATAGCTAATCATTGTAACTCACACTTTCCAGGAGCCAGACTCGTCAATACTAGGAAACATGGATTTGTAATATTGAACCGTTACAGTCTCAGGAAAGCTTGGTGAAAATAAAAGCTGTAAAAAGGTGGTTGGTAAGCACTTTGCTACTTCAAAAAAGGCAATGGAGAAAATGAGAGAATATTTCCTACTAAAAATAAAGCAAGAATCATTTGAGGACTGATCCACCAATTTGAACAGTAAAGAAACATATTCCCAAATGCACTGTTCTCTTAAGAACTGGTCTTATCTCCAGCTCAGTGAGAAGTTAACATTTTTTGTCAAATCACAGAAAAGAAATGGACAGGAAACATTATTCTACTGCCTGTACTTTTATTCTAAATCAAGCTTCTGGTATAGTTCCCCATGTCACTTAGAGTGATAGTAATTTCTGATCTGGAGGAATGACCTTCACATTGAAGGGAAGAGAAAGGACTTGAACACCATCCTGCGGGATACAAAATAACAGCCTGCAACATGCCATTTGTAGATCATTTTTGCAGGCTAGCAACCACAAATTGAAACTTGCCTATCATCAGTGGCAGATCAAATTTTAGGGCTTTTATAATGGTCACGGTACTGAAGGCTTGTTGACAGAGTAGATGTGGACTTATAATGGAGGCAGTAGCCTTCATTGCAGTTTATCTAGACATGGCTGGCAGGATATAATAAGCTAAAGGAGGTTGAAATGACAAAAATGTCTCCAGGCTTATGAAAACCTGGAACACTATTTCTAGGAAAACCTGGCAGTTTAGACAAAATTGACAAACACTTAACTCCCTTTTCAGATAGATGAAATCATCCTGGGCCAAAATCATTCACCTGCAGTGCTGAAACTCATGGAGCTTCCACCAGGGGTGAGCTCAAAGACAGTTCTCTGGGTTGAGAAAATTAACCTGTTTCCCCACCCTGATATGATTAAATTATTTTTTTTTCTTCCCTCCCTGCCTCTCAATAAAATTGCAATCAGTTGTTGAAGTATTCAAGACAAAAAATTTAAAGTGAAATACCTGAAGTAAAAAAAGGTTTCTTAAAATGGCTTGGATGTAGACGCAAATATGAAAATTTCATGAAGGTCACATGAGCACGTCTAGTCATCCTCTACTACAACAACTAGAAGGCACTCAATAAAATGAAAGGCAACTGATTTAGAGATGACTGAAGGAGAGACTCTTTTCAACAGTGTATTATTAGCCTGAGGATTTTATGCCACAGGCCAGCAGTTTAGCTGGCTTCCAAAAAAGCATGAAAAAACCCATAATGTATTGCAAACCAAAACACCCAGAAGGGTTTTTGTATGTGTGCACATATGCATGTGCATTTAATATTACAGGTGGAACAGCAGAAAGCAAGATCTACACAATAAGGGCTAGAAACAATGTGCAGGCACATTTTTCTACAAGTTGCCCTGCTGTAAAGTTTCTTGACCCATCCTCTGATATGGCTGGAATGGGCCCTGCTAAAAGACAAGATACTGAATTAGAAAATCCATAGGTCTATCTGATACAGAGCTTCTAGTCTTTCTGTATCCTTTGTTGCCCGATTTCCTTGCTTTGAGATAGTTTTCCATATTCTTGTAATTCTTTCACAAAACATTAACCATGAATTTGATGCAGTAGGGATAGGGCAGAACTACTTCTTCCTACCCTTGTTTTGCAACTTAAACAGTGATGTCTCCGAGAAGGAAGCTTTATCTTTGATAATTTATTTTTGTTTGGTTCTCTAAATGTATCATCCAGTTTCTAATAAAAACTCTAATAGCTTTTCAAAGCTTTTATTTTTCTGTATGACATCTTCCAAACTAAGCCTTTTCCCTGAATGTGAGTCTATTTGAAAAGACAGAACAAGAAGAGTCCATCCTGAATTTTTCAATTTATTTTTCTTAAATGAAAAAATGTTTTAAAATACTAATTTTTCTTTTTTTAAAAAAAAATAAGGTATTTTGGTGATTAGAAAAACCTGGGGGGAGAAACTCTAAGTAGAACTAATCGCTGCAATGCAATTGTGGCCAAAGACTCAGCCAAATTTGAAGGAGGACTTGATTTTACAGAAGCAACAACATTCAGTTACAATACCTAGTGATAAAAAGAAGCATAATGAAAGGGAAAGAAAACTTGTTTCATGTAAAGACTTAACATAACATTGTGTTCAGGACAAGACCTGATTAGGACAGATTACCTCGTTGTGCAATCACTTCAGGCATGTTGTACTGTCCAGTGGTAGAAGACGACCTAAGATCTGGAAGTTTATTCTTGTGAAAGTAAGAAAGAAAATACACTTTTAGAAGTGGAAAAACATCTGACCATCCAGATGACTCTGTATATTGACAGCATTAGCAGATACTGTACCATACACATAATCTATTATGTTATTCTGCTTTTATATTTTTTGTTAGGACAGAAAATTGAGTACTTTTTGCATGAGTGCTGAAGAAAAGGAGAAAAAAAAATAGACTTGATTTGCTCTGAAGACTTGATCATTTTTAAATGTAGCTCTTTCCAAAAATAAAAAGCATTGTAAAGAAAACAATTTTTGGTGAAGAATAAATCAATGGGAGTTTTTCCTGACATGCATCAGTAGATGGGCTGATATGCCTCAACTGGGAATAGACATTCAGTACAAGACACCAGCCAGTCTACAGTAACCCACCTAACATCCCAACATCACAGACATGGGGGTCCCAGCACTGGCAGTCTCACTCCACCCAGCTACTTCTGCTGTGTCTCAGGACTTGCCAATGTGGGCGCAGCCAAAGTAAGAAGTTTCCATGATGGGGGCAGACAGGAGAGAAAGCTGATGACAGGACATTCCAGTTCAGCCCCACAGAATTTAACACAATCAGAAAATCCAGAAGACAACCCCGCGCTTGTTCTTTAGGTGTGGGTTTGCTGTTTTTTCCCCTCTGTTCCTTTCTTTCATCACTGCTGAATGGCTTGAAACTCACAACATTACAGGGCTTTTATCATTGTTATCCAGGTAATATTAGGATATTTTATTATTTTTTTTAATTGGAGACTGGACTAGATGACCTTTAAAGGTCCCTTCCAACCCAAACTGTTTATGATTCTATGATTTGGACAACATCTTGACTCAAAATTAAGTTGGATCAGATCTCTAGGTGTGCTCTTTAGCCCTCACCCTGATTTCCACTGCAGCAAAACCAAACCCAGATGAAGAGACCAACAGCGAGAAGCACACTCTCTCCATAGTTTATTGCTTCCATCAAGAATGAGGTGGAGACCAGTTCTTCCCCACATGCCCAAAAGATGCTCTACCACGTTTATACATTTGACATAAAGGCAACTGTGAACACCAGGACCTGAACTGCAAGACGAGGGGTAGTAATCAGGGGGATGCAATGTACTCAGGGAAGGGAGGATGTAAGATCATTAAAAACTACCAGGAGAAAAGCATAAACAAATTACAACATGGTAAACTTATATTCTGAAGGGCAACTATTCCTATGGATGCTTCTCCCTACCAAAGAAACCTGAAGAACCCCTGTCTTTTATTCACTCCTTTTTAGGCACCACTGATTCACATACAACATACACAAGATGGAGCTGGTAGAGAAAACTTATTTCTCACCAAGAGTAAATTCAGCAGGCTATGCTGTCTAAAGCACCAATTTTCAGTGATACAGAAGTAGGACATCGCTAAAAATAAGCCTTCTTGTAAGGAAGATTAAAAAAAAATTCAGAATCACATCTTCAATAAAAGCTTACTAAAGAAAAAAAATCCCCTGAGACTTAAACCAGAAGCTTATAACGAGGTCCTTCTTAGTTAAATTTATGGCGCTTTCCAAGGAAAGCTATGGAGATAAAAGGAGTATCACTGTAGAAGAGATTATTTTGTTAGTTCATTTTTATAATTAGAGGTTTAAGCCATGAGGATCAGCCATGCTCTGGCTTGAAATGTCAGATGTGAAGCTTTTGAGTTTTCAGATTTTAGGAATTAGGCCAAAAAAGTTTAAAAAATTAGAGGTTATTTTGACCAAAATTTTAGTTTAAAGTCTCTCTCAAGCAAACTTAAGTGAATTAAATATAATTTCTTTATGACTGATGAGAGTGTACATTTGACCATCAGTTGCATTACACATTCTGCTACCTACCAGCTGGAACATTGATGAGACTTTTTATAACTTTGTTATAGCTACCTTGTGGAACAATTTAATCATATAAAAACTTATAATACAGATGTACAAGTAAAACAATACCAGCTGCTGGCTTCTGGTCTTCTCATGCTGCTTTACCCCTTTACTTCTCCCTGTGCCATACGGCACCCTGCCACTGCACGGGCACCGCCTTTGAAGGACACTATCTGCAGGAACAAGCTGATATTTTTCTGCCTAACATCCAAGACACACAGTCCCTGAAGGAGCAGTAGAGATGCAGGCTTTCTAGGCTCAGATCTCAACGAGCGAGCCTCCTGAGCAACAAGATTATCTGATAATATAGAGTTGGGGGGTTTTTTGGGGGGGTGGGGTGGGTGAACAAATAAGTTAATACCAGTACAACAATACCCACCTATCTAACAGCTTGATTACAACAGGTAATTTTTCTAGCTGTAAAATGATCCTTAAAGCTGGATGCTGAGAAACAAAAGTTTGGGTGTGATTTGGCTTGTTATCTCTATCAAAATATGGTCTTGGTAAATATCTTGTTAGCTAATTCCACACCTGCTTTCCTACACAGAGGCCTCCAGGATGTACCAAAGAAAGGGACCAAATGGAAAGAAAGAAGAAATGTGAGGTTTAATTTATCACCATAAATCTCTTTCTGAAAGAAGAATTCTGCAAGGTTCTGGCACAGGACTGCCCTCTCTAGCCAAAGAGCAGAAAAAAGCCTTGTCTAAATTAAGCATTTGGAATTTCAGGATTAAATGGCTTAACATCATCTTATTTGTTGGCTCTACAGCAAAACAATGGAAGATGAAGCAGCATTGCAAACAAGTAAGGTGACACAGCTCATCAACACGCAGCACTTCTTACTATGCAGCACACTCACAAGTGCATCACATTTGAATGGTACCATTTATCTTTATAACCTTTTCTTGCTAGACAGTATTTAATTTATTTCTTTGTCTGACCTCCAACTCCTCTACCAGAGGTGGTACAGAAAATATGCAGCAGCAATGGGAAGGAGAGCAGAGGCAGAGAGACATATCAATTTATACCACGGACTTTGTGACTAATCGCTGAGTAGCATCTCTTCAGAATTAACATAATCTCTGAAAGGTACCCATATGTTTGAGGCTGACTGTGTGCATGTATGCTAATCAGCTTCAAATTATAATCAGGATATTAGAACACAGCTTTGCTAAGCAAACGGCTGAAAAGATCAGCAAATATTCGTCAGTGAGAAGAAAACAGAGCTTTGGAAGGGAGAATCCAATTCCCACCAGCTTCTGGCTGATTGGCTCATAGCCTGGGGAGGGAAAG